>NW_019385474.1:203622-275167 GCF_000671375.1 Centruroides sculpturatus | reverse complement strand
ATATAATTAGCATAAAACTAGCCCGATAGATTTTCGGCAGTCTGTTGGTTGTAGCTATATTATATATCGGGTTGGAGATGTTTGTATAAAACTGTACAGTGTAGACATAAAGTCCCTATCTACTTTAATAAAATACATTATAAATAATTTCAATTTCAATTATAGAATGAAAGATTAGTAACAATTGTCTAATTATCATGGTTAGGGTTTGACGTAGTGACTGTTAGTATCTCCACGTAGCTCAAATCATTCAGTGGCATTTTGTATATGTTTGCATAATTTCTAGATCACAGTATTTTTAAACTATGAAAATGTTTTTATTTTTTTAAAATTTAGTCTATTAAAGTGGCAAGCTTTCGTGGAACAGGATATTTAGAACTGAAAGGTCAACCATTACCTCAAGATTCTAGTTTTGGGTTTTCATTTCAAACAAATCAAAAAGATGCTCTTCTATTATTGTCAGTATTTGAAAGAAAAAGAAGTCCAGACAATAGACAAAAGGTAAGTAATAGATATGGAAACATTTTTATCTATTTCTAAATCAATAAAGAAATACATATATATATATCTTGTGTATCAAAAGTTGTGCAGTTCATTCTTAAGCATCTTGATTATGTACAATAGCCATTTATCTTTTAAATATATTGTATTTTTTGCCTTATAAAATGCACTTCTGTACACAAAAATCTATCTGAAAACTAGAATGGACCTTATACTAAGAAGGATATTTTCTCCAAAAAATTGATGTAAAAAATGTGATGTGTCTTATAAGGCAAAAGGTATGGTTATTAAAAATAACAAAGGTTATATAATTTTGCTTCTTATCTATCATAATAATCAAAATGTTTTATAATTACACTTAAAAATATTTTTGATATAAATTTCAGCACTATTATTTTATTGCAATTATTGATGGAAAGTTGGAAGTTAAAGTTAATAGCGGTAACGATATTAGTGAAATGTCATCTGATGTTACTATCAATGATGGAGAATATCATACAGTGACACTTATTAAAAGAAAGAGAAAGTAAGTTGATACATAATAACTTTGCATGTTATTTTAATTATTAATATATATTTGAAGTAATTTTCATAAAGAGAAAAGAGTAATTTTATTACAAAAACAATTTCCAAACCTTCAAGAAATCAAAAATGTTTATAGTGCATTTAAAGCATAACATTTCAACTAAAGAATTATAAATAAAATATAACTTTCAATTTCTTCTGATTCTATGTCACGACTTGGTGCATTTATAGAGACTTGGCAAATAATTCCATCACCTACATTTACTTCTTACAGAAACGCGTTTCGGGCTTTCGCCCCTCTTCAGACTGAAGAGGGGCGAAAGCCCGAAACGCGTTTCTGTAAGAAGTAAATGTAGGTGATGGAATTATTTGCCAAGTGTCTATAAATGCACCAAGTCGTGACATATCAGAAGAAACAAGAAAAAGAAGACACGGTTTCGACAAATAACTATAACTTTCAATGTTAACCTATGTTTCTATTAAGACAAAGTTTTGTTTGTTATTTATTTAAGATAGTTAAAAATACAAAATTTAATATGTGCAGTAATTGTCCAGGAGTACAGGTATCTGAAGTATGGCCCTGTACACACTAGGCGTTTTTCAACGTGCGTTAAACGCCAAGCTAACGCGCGTTAGCTCGGCGTTCAGCACTGGCTCAGTTTGGAAATGGATGAGAAAGTAATTGATTGTGTGTGCTCCTCCATCATCGCTATAAGGCAGCACATATATCTCAAAGCGCCCATAAAGTGNACTTGGGGGTTATTTACAAGTATGTACTGTAAATACAGTACATACTTGTAAATATATATATTTTAATATGATTTTATGTGCTTTAAACGCTTTTCTAGTGATATTACGACTTCAATATTTATGGCAGACAGACGTAAAGTCAAATAAAGTGACTTAAACTTGACTTTTACTTTTCCATATACTTTTTTGACAAACGACGTAAGTCAAGGTATACCTGTAAAATGAAGCAAATCGGGAAAAATTAGAAACTCCAAATAATGAAAGACTGATAATGCCAAAGAACAAGGAGAGTTATATCAGTAAACAAACATCTAACATATAAATATTAATATATAACATCATAAACAAAAAATACATGTCTAAAGCCAAACCAGTAGGTTCAGATCATACTTGTTATGTCCTAGATTGGATTCAAACCCATATTTTTGATAATAGTACTTTGAAATATATATCAAATATTTTAAGGCTTTTTATAATTATTTTATCAGTATTTCTATGAGAATTGATGACGAAGAAGTCAGCCATCTCAGACTTCCCAAAGGAATTAGAGATATTGAAGCAACAAGTGAAGGCAGATTATATTTTGGAGGAATTCCACCAGATTTTGAGGTTGATTCAGACATATCATCACGACCACGTTTCCATGGAACCATTAAAGATGCCATTTTTAATGACAAGTTAGTTGTGTACAGAATTGTTATAACTTGTTATATCATATTTATTTATTTAATTTATGTTTTATTTTGTAGATTATTAAATTTTAATGAACCATTGAGATTCGAAGGAGTAGGGATTGGGCGTACCAGTTCAACAGCACTGAATTCACAATTTCTGTTAGCACATCCAACTGAAAGCTGTGCTAAAAACATACCACACAATATAGAAAAGAAAGCTGTAAATTTTGGTGGTTTGTCAAAAGGATTTGTACATGTAAATTTAGCAAAAAGAGAGATTTCTCGGGAGTAAGTAAATTTTTGAATATCATTCAACTTTTAAAATATGTTTTTGATTTTGTGTGTTTTTAGTTTTACATTAGGTTTTGATTTTCGCACATATGAAAACTATGGATTGATATTGTTGCTCCAAAATACCAAAAGAAAACATCATTTTGCAATAATGATTGAAAAGAATCACTTGGTAGTAGATTTATTAACAAAACAAGATAAAATCAAACTTCAACTAGTAGGAATAGTTAATGATGGAAATTGGCATAGTGTTGGTACATCTTTACTTTAAAATTTAATTAAATTTGATATAAATTAATCTATTTTTAAATCATTTAAATGTATAGGTTGCAATTAGGAAAAGCAAAAGACAAATGTGGATTGTATTGGATGGCAGAGAGAAGGAAGTAGAAGTTAATCGTCGGTTCAATTTTAAGAATATCCTGCATATTGGAAATGTAAAGAATGCAGTGCTCAGCAAACAATTGGTAATTTATTTATTATTAGTCATGGTGATGCATAACATTGCTCTTAATCTAGTGTTTTTTCCTTCAAACAACAATACCTATTAACTTGCAACAATTTCAAACATGAGATTTAAATCCTCAATCTTATAAACTTTTTAACTATTTTTTTTTTAATCTCAAAAACTTTTTTCATATGTATAATGAAGCACTGAACAGTGAAAGATCAAACTTAAACCTAGTTTCCTCAGATGGTTGCAAATTGACATTTTTACTATCTGGCTTTCTTACATACAACTTTTAACTAGAAACAATGTCTGTTAAATTGTTCTTTCTAGTTTTCCAACAACTTGTAATCTAATCCATGAGGAGAATGGACACCAACATATACATTCAAACCACCTGTAAACATTTCAGACATGATTTACTGCCTTGTACAGTACATTCAAATTTTATTCTTAATGTTGTACCATTGCTTCTATTGTTAGTATAGTAAAGTGCAGTACAATAATGTAGAATTCATTGTAAATTACAATATGTTATAATATTTAAAAATTATGATATTTTTACTATATTAGTCTGACTGTACTGTACATCTAATGAGTTTTGTATAATTTGCTGTTATGAACTAAGTATAATTAACAAATATGTATATGTTAATAATATTACAAACTAAATTTGCAGGTTAAAGAGAAATTTCAAGGATGTATAAGAAATTTACACGTTAATGAGAAATACAGAGAAATTCCTGAAGATCCTACATATGGAACGAGTCCTTGTATTTCTTCCGTTGAGCAGGGAGCATACTTTAATGATGGTGCTTATGCTGTATTTGGTAAGTACGGTAGACTTTCTATAAAACGGGTTCATATAGTTTGGATTCCTATATAATGGCTACCATATTTGTATAAACACGCTAAAAGAAACTCGTATAATTCAGTAAAATGTCATTGCCGACTCATGTCGCAACAAGATTGGTCAAATCTAGATCAATAGCGAATATTGCACAAACTGTTGAGTTTAAACGAGCAGTGGACCTACTAAAAACCATTTATTATTTAATGGCCATAAAAATTATATTTATATTAATGATGTCTCCAAAGTTCAGCAAAGTTTTCACAGAAAAATAATTTATCAGGATGCACCGCTCCACGACGAAAACAAGCTTAAGCAATGCCGTTGTCGAACGGTGCACACTCGGTAAGTAATCCTACAATTTTTTGTTTACAGCATAGTTTATATGGATTATTTCCAAAAAAAATTATGTGTATTTTGGAAATGTTGAGTTGAACTAGTCTAGAATCGATTAATTTTACGGAAGAAACCTTTCAAACAGCCGTAGTCTGTAAACTGCATATGTGCTGGGCTGTGATTGGCTCATGTATTTAAGGACTTGTAGAAAATGGATTTCATAAAAATCAGAATGTATCTACCGTGTTATAGGGGGGTCGACTGTAAATGTTAAAACATCCACCAAACACCAAAAGTCCAGTTTGAAAATGTAAAGTTAATGAAAAATGAACATTTTCAATACAATAATTATGGTATTTTTAAGTCAATGAGTCTCATTGAACAACTCAAATGAACTTACAAAGAAATAGCAAGAGTCAATACCATTTCTATTATCTTCAGGTGCAATCTAATAGTATACTCTTAGAAGATTTTTAAAATTCTTAATCAAAGTGACCTACAACTCCCATGAGTATATACTATTCCAGTTACAGACCACAGGGATAGCCATAATTTGCAGTACATTGGGTCCACAACCTGCCCACTCAACCAATGTTTAAAGGAGCATTTGGCATCATTGGCAAAAGGTCATAACACTACAGCACTGGCTATATTTGCAATAGATCAACAAGTTCAGGTGCATCTTGTCAGAGCCAAACTTTTCCATAATTTTTTTATAGTTGTTAGTTTGTACATTCCCTAAAAAAATTCTTGCTCACATTTTATAATATGTCCCACATTGTCCTTTCCACTGGCTTGAGTTTTTCCTTGAAACTAGGATACTTCAAAAGTTGTCTTACTTGGGGACCAACAAAAATTCCCTCCTTTATTTTCACATTGCTCAGATGAGAAAACTTTTGATTCGGTTAAGCAAAGCCTTCTGCTTCTCTGTCCAAACCTTTCACAAAATTTTAAATAAAACTGAACTTGATGAGAGGAGGAGGCGGTAAGAGGATTTTAGTTTTTCTCCACCAGAGTGGGAAAAGCAATATTCTTCTGACTTTGTACATTTGCTGTGCCACATTTTTACCAAATAGTGACTGGTTCTTTTGCTTGACTGTCCCATTCACAAAAAACCAGCAGAATTTAGTGTATCCTCCTTGAAGACCTGTTAACACTGCAACAATTTTGAGGTCAGCACACACATTACATTTACACTCATTGTATTTTATCTTGTCCGGCATTATCTTCATGTTGTCCTAAGTTTCTTTCACGTGAACAGCATGAGCAACTGGAATAGACAGATGTTTGTTGCCATTGTGCAGCAAAATCCTTTAAGGCTGAACTTTGATATTGCAAGAAACGAGATTGTACTCCATTGTAAAAATTTCACATTTCCTGATTCCCTTTTTCTATAGCAGGACACCATAACCTCTTTCTCCAAAAGTTTCCACTGCTGGAGACATGGTGCAAGTAGTTGAACCTTTCTTTTTGAAAGATCAAAGATCCAAATAGTTAATTAATCATTCAGTCGAGACTGATGAGCTGTGGCTCTTCTGTGGGACTCCGATAGGAGCTCATCAGGATTTTGTTGTCATTTTGGCAAGACATCTCCAGGATCAGATTCCTCTTCTGAATCACCAGGAAATTCAGTGGTGGGGCCAGTACTGGCATTAATACATTATCCCACCTGTGTTTCTGTGCTTCTGGCCGTTTGGTATATTGTATCTTGCTTTTTGATTTTGCTGTAAAGCCTTTAATTGTTACTTTTGCATGACTTATATCATTGGTGTTATTATGAAGTTCCTGCCAAATCATAGGGACAGCATAAGGCATCAATATATAGTAAGATATTTGAATTTGTTGACTTGATCGATTTGGACTCTATTAAGATGAACTGTTGGTGAGCCATCAGAGGTCATAACTAGTTTTTCTGTATTGACGACTAGGCCATATGATTGGGCAATCAAATTAAGTATGTCAATTGCCTTTGCATCAGATTCTGCATAAATTGCATGCACAATCATCTGCATACCTGAAATCAGTTATAAATTTGATGGGCTAAACTGAACCCTTGTCAATTCTTGAAGGCTTCATGCATGATAGCATCGATGGTAACAGTATTTGTTGGTTGATGAGATCTAAACAGGCATTTGATATCAATGGTTGTTTCCAAATTTGTAGTTATGGGCAGATTTCAACTGCACTCTCATGGATAATTTTAGTGATTTGTTCCTTATCAATTTCTGTATCTTCTGTATTTTCAAGTTGTTCAAACTGATTAGCTAGTTTTGACTGAAATAATTTTTGATGTTGTTTTGGCTAAGTAGAGACCAGTTGTATCTTGAGTCTTTAAATGATTTTTCAGCAGTTCTTTTTAGTCTGAGATGCACAGTGGCACATAACATGTGGTAATCAGATCTGCAATCTGCACTGTATATAGCTTGAACATCTTTGAGGAATGAGTGGAATTTAGCATTTCAAATCAGCACTGACTTGGGACACACCAGGTAAGCTGATGTTTAAGTGGGTGTTGGAAAAGGCTGTTTCCCACTACTAGTCCATTTGAGGCTACAAATGATAGCTGTTTAGCTCAATTATCATTTATTTTGCCATAGCCAAAATTTCTTAAGGCATTCATCCATGGAATTCTGCTCCAATATGAGCATTAAAATCACCAGCTATTATCATCATATCCATTTTAGAGATCAGTCTGAATGTTTCTTATAATTGTGTAGTGCATAAAAGTAATCTTTATCATAGTCTGCATGTAATTCAGTTGGGGCATATACGTTGATGATATGTGTTTGTACAGTTCCTCTTAAAGTTAAGACTGCAGTGCAGCTAGAGAATGGTTGAAATGATAGTACAATATTATTATTCCTTATTTATTGCAAAATCAACTCCCTCTTGATGTTTAATTCCCCAGAATAGTACAAGATTGTTTTGTCATATTGGGGATCCTGATTCAGTTAGTTGTAGTTCCATCAAAGCTGCAATAGAAATATTATAGTGATGTAGTTCATGTGCAATGACTTCTTTTTGTCCAGTATTCCATGCTATTCTTACATTCCAAGTAGCAAATTGGATTTTGTTCTTTGATTTAATTTGCTTCTTAATTTGGTTGCCATTCCTTGACTGCTTATTTATTGTTTTATGGCCAGTAGTCCATTTTTCATTAGTATCCTAGTCATTCATTAGTATTGGTGCATTAGCTGCCATGGATGGAGTAGCATTTATATGACCACTATATCTTCTGTTTACCATGATTTCATGCCTGGTTTTACAGCCCTTTGGATGAGACCAATAGGTATACTTAGTCTGGCTCTTCTGTTTAGGCCTTTCTTGCCTTGGGGTTTTGTCAGTTGGATGAGCTGCCAGCCTAGCCCTAAACTTCACAGGGCATGCAAACCCCGCCCCACATTAAGGAGGTACCCGTGGAGGACAGTACAGTGATACAGGTTTAATTTCACATAATTTCCATTTTAAACATAAAATATTTAAGTCAGATAATTATTTGATTACCTCCATCATGTGCAGGGCCATGCTCTGACACCAGTCAAAATATTTCTATACTGCAGGCATACTGATACTTCTTCCATTGTTTTAGCAACAATGGAAGAAGTGTCAGTATATGGAGGAGAGTATCTAGAAAAAGAAACATAAATTGGGACTATGTTACATACACAGTTCCATTGCCATTATTGAAATTCTGGACAGAAGTTGAACTGCCATTGTAATTTAATCCTTCATTAATTTAACATCACTATGATAAGAATTTAAGTGTTTCCAAGTAGCATTTGCATGATGATAAACAAATGACAAGAGTCAAAAAAATCTCAAATTACAAACTTTATAAAACTGATAGGGATAAATCTGCCAATAAAATAGTTTAAATTTGAATGAATTAAAATTTGGACTATGCATTTGAAATATCACACTTACATAGTTGTTGGGTGTATTCTTAGGTCGCAATCTATTATTAAGAGATAAGATTTTCACTTAATAGAAATATTCCTCGGAAAGAACATATTGTGTTAATTGAGGGTTATGCGATAAAATGTATTTTTAATTTAATTTAGATAAATGTTAGCATTCATTATGCAAGATATAAAAATTTTTTTTCATTAATTAGATTCTTACAAGAAAAATCAACAGCCATTAGATATTCATCTTGAATTTAAAACAAATCAAATGGATGGACTTTTGATGAGGATTGGTTCTAAAATACCAAATCTTCTTCTTTATTTGCAAGAAGGAAAAGTAATTTTTTTAAATTCATTTGTAATTTTTATAAACAATTTTAAAAATAATAATAATAATAATAATAATTTATATTTTACAAATTATTTTCTAGCTGAAAGTCTCTGCAGATGATAATATAGAGTTAATTCAAGAGTTTCCTTCAAAATTTGCTACATGTAACAATCAATGGCATACAGTTAATGTTCATTATTCTTATGGCAAACTTTCTATGAAAGTTAATGCCTTAGAAATAATTAGAATGGAAGGAAATTGGAATCAATACCCAGATGAGTCAAATCAAAATATTTACATCGGAGGATTCACAGGTAACATTTTCATATTTAAAAGACAAACCTATTATATTATAAACAAAGTCTAAGATTAATAAAGATTATAATTTAGGAATGGATGTGAACATTGTATTTACTTAATTAGATTAATTCTTAATAGCATTATAGTTTTTCTTTCCACTCTAGACAGACTCTAGTATTATTATTATTAACAAAATCACTGACTTTGATCCTTACAATGTTAGTTGTCAGTAATTCAGTAAAATAGAATAAACTTGACATTTCTAAAATTGTATGAATCATAAGTTGTTTATCAATATTTTTGAACTGATAACATGAATTACATAATATTTCAGAAATTTATTTAAAAATTTTTAAATTTCAGAAGACAACTCAACATTTTTCTCCGGGTGCATCAAAAATATCAAAATTAATAACGAACCTCTGCCGTGGATGGAAGCAATGTTGATGAAGAACGTGATATCTTCGTGTCCATCGAATTAAATTGACTGGACGAGAGAAACTAATTTATTAACAAACTAAAAATAAATAATGCCTTTTATTAATCAAGTTTGTGAAAATGTGATATTTATATTAAAAAAAAACCTCAATTTACATTTTTAAATACAAAAACTTACCTTAATTAATCCATTTTATATACAGTTCACTCTCTGGTATATGAAGAGCACAAGAAAATATTGTTTGAATTGTGCAAACAAACTGACATTAGAACATATATACTTAGATTTCTTGATATTAGATATTGAACATTACAGAATAAATTCTTTCATTATTGATAAAACTGATGATGATCAGTTCTTCCATGAACTGTGTTCTGTTCTGATTGCTAAGATTAGCAGTCACTTTATATGACAACAGATAATGTGTAATTTTCTCTTTGTTTTAGAGCATTCCCAATATCATCAGTAGCATCAGATAGTGAAACAAAGTTATAATCTTTGTCAATCAAATAGCATGAGCTGAATGTTTGTCTTCTGGAATTAAATTGATGATACAAATCTTTTATTTCATTTATATTTAGTTTATTCTGACAACTTGTTTTTTTATATTTCTCCCCATTCAATTACTAGTACTGTACATCACGAACTTTCAGTAATTACTTTTCTCATTTGGTTCTGCCACCCAGACAATATCAAAATTTCAAAAACGTTTTGTATTTGTTTGTGCACCAAATACCTTCCAAATACATATGGAACAACATCCACATATGCTTATGTTTTGTATATAATAAATTCAAAACTTCAGATTTCTCACAATTATTTTAGGTTTTGGTTTCATTTTCCATTCCTCATGTCAACTATTTTCTAAAAGGCACTTCCACTAATCAAATGTTGCCCTGTAATCCTCTTCTCCATTATATGAATTCATACCAAGCACCATCTTCTAATCCCCTAGCTTTCAATGTATCCATTGTCATTACTCTTTAGATAAGCTGATTTTGTCCCTTGCATCCTCCTGGTTATGACCAATTCATCATCCATCTCTTTGCATATCCATTGGATGGGTCCACATCACAATAAGGCCTTAAAACCCAAGCAAGCTACCTCTTATGTTATTTCTCCATAACAAGTTGAAGACAAGATAATGCATAACAGAGTCTATGGCTCTGTTATATATTAGCCATCTCTTCTGCCTCTAATTCTAAGTCCACCATTTCCTCCATAGCTCAGAAACATTTCAATCAATCAAAACCGGATTATCATCTTATTGTAGACTGCACAATCTTACAGAAAAATTTTATCCTAAATTTTATTAAAAGTTAAATGACCAGATTGTCTGTCCATATACAATTATAACAGAGAGGAACTGTATAATTTTAAATGAAGAGGTCAGTTCAAGAAGGATGAAAGTCTGTGGGTTTATGTTTTGAGATATAAAAAAAAACCTGTGCTACCATCAAAGTATTTGAATGCTTGCGATATATATTTATGTCCAGCCTAATTATGTACTATTTTACAAAAAAGATGGGCATGTGTACACAGAGGCCAAAATGTCTGGTAACTCAAAACCAGCCTCCTGAACTGACCTCTTCAAATGTTTTGTTTAATATTAGATCTATTAAGTATTTTTATCCTCTCAAAATACTAAATTCTTAATTTGGTTTACAATTATCTTTATATTCATTACACAATTTGGCAGTTCAATAGATCTAATAACTAGCAAAACATAAATTTTAATTTAACATTTAACATTTCCTTATTGTACATTATTTACAAAAATATTTTATTTGGATAATTATAAATGATCAAATTTTGGTATTTTGAATAAATAAAATAAAGATTTTCTCAAAATGTTCAACATCTTATGTATAAAAGATATATTGTAAATAAAAACTAAAATTTTAATTTATTTGTATTGAACAGATTATACTAAAACAATAATTTATAAATTCAAAAAATTTAGTGCAAAATAAAAATTGATAAATAACATTTCCTTTTTCTTTATTATTTTGTATAACATTAAAAATTCCATATTACCTATCTTTATTGCCATGGTTTTCAGAAATGGTGTATCTTGTAGAAAAGAGCTTTCGCATGACTGAGTGTGCAAAACAAATTCATGCACCAATGGTCAACGCCTTCAGATGATTGTTTTGCAATGATCCACATCCTTGAGTCATCAATACAGAGTTGTTTTGGTAACTTTGAAAACCAACGATGCATTTGTAAGAAGAGAAGCAATGATTGTTCCCTGTGTGGGTGAAAAGGCTGTATGGAAAGTGGTGATCACTTTCAGTTGAAGTCCAAGAAAATCAGTGGGGGTAAAGAAACTGTGAATTACAGATGCCAAAAATGGGCAAGTTTACATAGACTAATTAACATAAAACCCTGCAAATTTACAAAGATTCACAAATTAGAATCTGAGAAATTGCTCTAAACAAAAAACTTTTGTGAGGCTTTGTAAGATGAAATGGATAATGATAAAACCATTGTACTGTACAGCATCTAGTGTTTAATTGCCATAATCTGTCGGGGTACCAAAAATCATAATACAAGAGAGTATGGGGATGAATTCAATTACAAACTAAACATTTGTTGGGTCACAAGTGAAGCTCACATTGACCATCTTTTAGAGTATGTAAAACTTTGAGTTTTACTTCAAATGATATTACAACTGTATTGTTTGAATAATTATTTCAATACAGTTTTAATTTGTTATACCAATCATTTAGGGACATACTGTATATTACACGTGCATAAAAACATTCTAGATTCTATAGCTGTATTAAATGGATTTAAGAATTGAAACTTGTCATCAATTTACAAAAGAAGACTTTGAAAATTTAACTTTCTGCATTGTGAATACTAAAAGATTTATTTTCATCTTATCATGCTGATTCAGCCAAGGTTATGTGATAATCTTGGTTGAATCCATGAATGAAAAAAGCCTTATGATTGAAAATCAGAATTTACTGAATACTTTGCATATTTATCCCTTTGATTATTATCCCAATAACTACAAATGAGTTTGTTCAGTGACTGGCTGACATATCTGACTGGAAATTTCTGAGGCTACAACATGGATTTGATTGAACCCACTTCCTAAAAACAGTAGGTTAATCCTTTACTCTTTTAACCGACTAACAAACTGTTTTATGTCATTATGATACAAAATCTGATTAATTTTTAAAAAAATAGCAAAAACTATGTTTTAACAAATTTCATGCATTGAAAAATGACTTCTTTTTCTTAAAAAAATTCTGGAAGCAAATAAATCTTTAACATTGTTACTATAGCAAATTATATAGACACATAAGCCTTAAAAACAAAATAATAATAATAACTTCAATCTCATGCATTTATGCTAATATATTTTGCAAGTTGATTACTCTACTGAGAAAATTTAGGTAGTGTAACTAATATTTTGAATAATTTAATCAGCATTCAAGAACTATAAACACTTCTAATCATTGATTAGTATCAAGAAAATTCACACTTTAGATGTTTTTTAAATAATTTTTCTTGTCTGATTTTTCAGGCAAGAAAAATGATTTGTGAACAGTTTTGATAATTTAATCTATTTATCTGTTTTTAATTATTTTTTTTTCTAATGAATTACCATTGTAAGTTTTTAAAAAATCAATTTTATAAGTTATAAAATACTTACCAGAATGAAAATGAAGTTGGTGTTCATTAGTCTATATAAACAAGAAAAATAGTTCTGTGTTCATTAGGAGCCCAAACTGGAAACAGGAGCAAAATCTAAAAACTTAAAGAACTGGGCATTAGATGGAAATTCATCAATGCACATTACATGCTCATCTTGGACATTTTGATTAACCAATGAAAAAATAATAATACAGCAAAATGCATCAATTATGCAAAACTAACTTAAGCAACTACTATATATGTGAATCAACAAGCCTCAAAATACAGAAAACTCATACACTGCAGTGTACAATTATACAGTGATATATGATGTTTATTAACTATTTACTAAAATATTGATAATAGAGATGTAACATATAATTGGTTGCTTACCTATATATTGACTTTAGTTGTTACCTGACTGGTACATAATCGTCCCTTATGGACTATCATGTTAAGTATCCTTCCCTGCATAGTGTCAGTAACCTAATAGCAAATTGCTGCCAACACATTAAAAAGACTATTTTCTGGATTGACCATCAATTACTCAATACAAATTAGATTATTGAGTGTCTCGGCAAAGCAATTTGTAATGTTTTCAATTGGTTTGTCAAAAGTTTATTTGCAGTGGAAAGTGATAAACAGAACATTATTGTGATGATGATCAAAACATCCTTGATATCATCAGAGGGCAATCTCTCAAGACATCCACACACTTCTACCTTCTTGTAGTCATTCACCTTTAAGTGAGTAGTCAGTCAGCTTGAACTGCATCTATTTATTTTTTTATATCCTCAAATTCTTCCATAGGCATATTTGTATAATAGTTAACAAATCTTTATGCTACAATGATATTGTTTTATATATTGGAAAACTAGAAATTTCACATGTTACAATCAAACCGTAGCTAGGTATTATTTAGATCTAATTCCAAGTGTGTGGCCTATCTCATCCACATAACACAGTTTAATTTTTCATTTAATTATCCTATTTGTTCAATTAGTTAACCTATGTGTTACACGGATGAGATAGGCTACACACTTTAAATTAGATGTAGCTGCAGTTTGATTATAATATATGCAATCTCCAGTTTTCCAATATGAAAAACATCATTGCAGTAAAACCTCAATTTAATGGACAAAATTTCTCGTCTATTTAAAGAGTATTTACCAGAAAATGTTTGTTTGTTTATTTTAATTTAAATCATATATTTGTTTATTACAGTCTCAAGGAGTACAAAAGCAAATAATACATATAGAAAACTTCTGTGAAATTAAACTTCTCATACATACATTTGTATAATTAAAATTACATATCTACATAAGTAAAAGGAGATAAAAAAAATTTAGCAAATTAGTTAGCTTAACATAAGCATTCACAAAAACCTACTTTATTATATAACAGACTAATGGCTTTAATGGGCACTCCTCACCTGAATTAATCCATTAACCCTGGGCTAGTGCAGTGGGGTGTTTCGCCACCCCTAACGTTTTAAAAGTTGCACTATTCATAGATTTTGCAAGAAATATTTGTGTCCTCTTCAGTAGCTTCATGATTTTATGTATAGAGCATGCTCAGAAATTACTACGATGCTGCAGAAATTCCAGTAAGAGAAAAACAACAGTTTTCAGTAGGGTGTCCAAACACCCCACAGTATTAATTACATTTTTTTTAAATTTTACAAATATTTATTTGGTTTTTTTTATTTTAAAAATAACTATAATGTGACCACATTTATTATTTATAATATAGATATAATAATCAATGTGAATAAAAATAATTTAAGTTTATTTTAATTCAAAATGGCTGACTTTCATAAACACATTGAGAAAATACCAAACATAGCAAGTTGCTTGTCATTTGCACTGAGTGCCAAAGTGCAATGTCAGCTATTGAATCAGAGTGACAAAAATGCTTAAAAAACAATTTAGATTTTTACTATTTGTTTAATAATAAGATTTAATGTAATGAGTTTTGATAAATGTTGTTTGTTATTTTCGTGGATTTATGTACTAATATAATATGTAATCATACCTGAATATAATCATATGTATAATGACACATGCCTTTACCAAATAAATAAGTAAATCTTTATGAATTTTTATTACATGGTTTATGGACCCAAAAAAATGCCGGGGTGGACAAACGCCCCACTGCACTAATGACGAAAAAAATCTCAGTGCACTAACGCAGGGTTAAATTGAGGTTTAACTATATTAAGATAGTGTTAATTAGATAATTAAATTTTTATTTAAAAGGAAATTGCATGAACGTAATCAACATTAAAGTTAATTTATCTTGATTTTTAAGTAAATGGGATGTTATTCTTTTTAGTTTTGTAAAAATATTTGATTTTTCTTGGATTTAATTTTTATACTGTTTGGTGTTTTGTAAAAATATGTACGAGTAAATACTCATATAAGGGGGAACGGTGGCTGTGATGTTTCATAAAAACCTTGTTAAGTTTGTTTTAGTACCATTTGGTTGAAAACACATTTAAAGAAAGTATTGGTGTTGCAGCATTTTAAAGCTTAGTGCAAACCCGTTAATGTCATTACTTTCAACATGACAGATGAGATGTTATATGTATAGTTGTGTGACTGTTTTCCTTCAACCATCTCATGACATCATTCATGACTTAGTTCTAAAGAACCAATGAACATTTCTTCTATCCATCTATGAACTATCACTTGGAGGGTTTGTTTACAAAATAACAAAAATCGTCAATTGCATTATGTTGCATATAAGCTTTGTGCTTACAACCTCTTGTGTGTTTTTTTTTATTCAATATAATGCTGTCTGCTCAAAGCCTAAAAGCTCAAAATTTACGCTGATTTAAATTATCATGGTATTTTATTGATTCATACATAATACAATTATTTATGAACACAAACCAATCAGAAAAAGGTGTACTTTCTTTAAAACTATGTTTGTTTGTTGCCATTTTGGAAAAAATATAACATCGTGGATACCATAGGCAATATTGGCTTCGCTTGGCAAGAATTAACTGATAAATGCACAAAGTGTGGAAGAAGTTATGGCTGAAGGTATTCAAGAATTCTCAATGAGAAGAGCCTATCGTTGTATCGTTAGGTTGATCAAACTCAACCTAACGATACAGCAGGACTAGGAGATGTAGACAAACAGGATATTGAGGAGTTACTGATGGTTTTTGGTGAGAGTCTTATCAACAACAACCTTCAAGAACTGGCAGAACAAGGAATCCATGTAGAACTGGAAAATAGTGATTCTGAAAACAAAGAACCCAAAAAATATCTCTAAAGATTTCTTTAGTAAAAGTTTGGTAATGATAACTGAAATCGTTGATCAAATTGTAGTGAATGATCTAGATTTTGAAAGGAGTGCAAAAGAAAAATGAGGTGTTTTGGATGCGATCTTCTGCTACTGACATTTGGTTAAGGAAAAAAAAAAAAAACAAATGAAACTTCACAACTTTATTGCAAAAAAAACAAGAATTTCAGAAAAGTCAGGACCTTCATCACAAGAAATGAACTATTAATTTAGAAAAAATGAACTAATTAATATATTATTATACATTTCTGTGTGCATATGTTTGTGTGTTATTTAATATATATTGGTATACAGATTAATATAAAAATAACTTAAAATTAAAGTAAAATTTTTTTATTTTTGGTTGCATATTTCCCTATCCCTATTTACTCTATGTTAAAATGACCTCATTTAATGCTGTTTCATTTAGCGCTTTGTCGTCTAGGGATGCATCCCCCACATTAAGCGAGGTCTTACTGTATATAATATATATTTTATAGTTTTCATAGTTCAATGAAATAATTATGATGTTCTCATATATATAATAATCACATCAAAAATTTTTTTGACATGACATGACATTGCAACTTATAATTGAAACAAGTGACATAGATATTTCACTGCATGTGAGCATCATAATCATCACACAAAAAATCCAATATGGTGGATCCAAGAATTGTTGTTATCTTCATGTTATATATCATCTGCCTCTGGTTGAATATAAGAAAGGGATTAAATTGACCCAAAAACTTTTTTGTATGATCATTACAGTGTAAATATGTAAATAATCCTGGAAAAAATATAATTAATTAATATGTATTTTGTAAAAGTTGGAAATACTCTGTGCCTTTGGATTGAAATGTCCATTGCATGCATTAAGTAAATTTCTCGAGTATCCGGGTATGAATTTCCACCAAATACAGCACTGTTTTTGAGAAGTGCAATTTACAACTTCTATTATTGATATATAAATGAATAAACTTTTCATAAAATAAAATATATTGTATAATATATTAATAAAGTATTTCCTATTCAGAACAATTTGCAAAGAGAACCAGTGGGAAAAAACAATCATTCTTAGTGTATACATTTTTCAGGTCATGGAATAGAATTTTTGTCAACAAAAAACAATTTGAATATTTGCTGATAGAGCAAACATGGCACTGAAAGTAGGAAGAGATTACACTGAACAGTGAACTGAACAGATATGTTGATATTGATTATGGTTCATTTTCCAATTGTATATAAGGTTAAATTGAAGGATTTTATTATATTGAAGGATTCATTCCGTATATCAATAAGTAGAAAAAAGTGATTAGATACCACAAAAAAGCTGATAGAAGCTTCAGGAAGTTATCAAGGCTGATCAGGAACAATATTAAATATTGAACTGCGCCTGGCCAAATCCATAATGGGCTTGCTAAAAAATTCAACCTTTACATTCTTTTAATCTTCTATCAAGTTGTTAAACCCGATGATAACTTATAAGGAAAAAAAAAACTGAACAATTAGTCTAAACAAATAAACAAATTTTATTTAAATAAATTTGATGATTTTGCAAAATATATTTAATATATATTTAAGAAACTATCGAGTACCGAAAATTTATAAAACAAATTTCTTTGTTCTGTATAAAAAATTTTGATCAAAATAATTTGGATGGTTATTGTAGATTTTTTACTATTAGTGGAATTCCATAACGAGCAACCACACCCAAACTGAAAGGATTAAAAAAGAAGAAAGAATTAGTTAAATTCAACTATATATTTCTGCATATATTTAATCAAACTAGACATTAAAATATTTATTAAATGTGTAGCTAATATAAGAGATATAATAAAACTGTCAAACTTGTCTATAATGGAACCTGTATATAGCAAAAACCTGTCATTAACAGAAAATTTCTTCAGTCCCTTGAACTTTTTGCAAAAAGTAATGTAAATTAACCTCTATATAGTGGAACCTGTCCAATGCAGAAAAAAAAAGAAAAATTAAGCCGTATAACAGAATTTTTCAGTATCTTTATCCGATTTAACACAAATTTAACAAGAAGTTTACAAGTCTAGCATGTATAAATCATAAAAAAAGTCGAAAAATACATATACCCAATAAAGAATAGCAAAATATGACTACTGTATTACAGTAATTTTATTGGGATTTGAATGGAAAGTTTTTGCGTATTTTTATTAACAACCGTTTTTACTCATAATTACATCACATAATTATGTTAAGTTGAGAAATTTAACACATTATTCCTAATGTGAAATTGTATTCCTTGTTTTGAAACTTATTTTAAACTTTTTTACATCAAATTTCATTTGAATAAAATCAAGTTGAAATGTCTGTAGATGAAATGCACATTGGGCATATTATGCAAGCTTTTTAAGTTTCTTAATGGATATCATATTATGCAAGCTTTTTAAGTTTCTTAATGGATATCATACTATACAAACAGTAAAAAATACTCATACAGTGTGCTTGTAAACTCTGAATATGTCAAATGTGGCTGTGAAAATTTCATTCAGAAAATTTTGAACTAAAGGATATAAAATGTACAGGCCCCAAAAGTTGTTGAAGAGAAATTGCAGGAAGAAATTGCTAAAGATTGATGAATAACAACTCATAAATTTACAACAAATCTTAGTGTATCACAGACACACTAAGATTTGTTGAAACACTTCATCCACTTGAAATGGTTGTAAAACATGCTGATGATTGTGTTCTGCATGCAGTTTGTTCTTTTTTTTTTCACTTAAGAAGAAAACAAATTGAATTGAGTATAATTTTGTCTGATGAAGATAGGCAGCTGTAAGGTTTTATTTTTATTTTTAAATTGATTACTCATTTTTATCTTAGAGAACTTTTTACAGATGAATGAAAAAATTAAAGTTAAAATAAAAATATTTGTTATAAACTGAAAATTTGTTCTAGCAGGTGGTAATTGTTCAGTCGAATATTGAGGTACCACTGTATTTGAATGATATATGTGTTAACATTGAGTTGTGTTAACACAATCACATTAATTAATTTAATCAAGGGATACCTATAGTAGGTAACCTGTACAGAGCGGAAACCTGTCTACTATGGAAAGTTGTTTGGTCCCTTCAGGTTCTGTTATAGACAAGTTTGACTGTACTAGAAACATTTTAGCTTTGAAATCATATACAAAAATTAATTTCATTTTACTTCTATAACTAATTACATTTATTATAAAGAGAAACATTTATATTATTAGAAACAAAGTAGAATAATTCAAAAGACTTAAAGCATATGTACAGAAATTTTTCTGTTACATTTTAAAAATTATTAATTTGTTATATTTTTGTTTGTGTTATAAATACTGTAATAAAGCAGCAAATTGGATGTGTAACAATTTATAATCAGAAAAATGTTTGATTGATTGATAAATTAAATATCAGAAATGAAGTAGCTGATATATCAGTTATGCCCAATACTACAGCCAGAAATTTAGTAATGAGTGCAAATAAAAATTTAAAAAGTAAGAAATATTATTTGAATAAAACTGAAATAGACAAAAGCAGCACATCATGTTTAACTCCAGCAAAATATTTATTCAACCAAAAACATTTTTGAGTTATTACTGTAGGCCCTCTTCAGAAATACAAGCAAACATAAAATTATTTTTATATCTTGATTATACAATGTATTTACTTATTTTGTATATTTATTGTATTTGAATTGTATAAGTGTTCTAGTATTCTTTACATTCATTTAAATTATTTTCCATTGTATTTGAAAAGTATTTAGAATGTTCTTTGTGTTCTATTTTAATTTAAGTTTGGTGTTCCAACTGAAGAAGAAGGCCTATTACTATAGTTACTATATTACTATTACTCGGGGGCAAATTCTCTGGGTTTGCTTAGCATGCGCCGTATGCTTAATTAAGAGAAAGTTTTGACTGTCAATGTACTTTTTGTATGAGAACAAATATGCCAATAATAATTTATTCTAATGTGTAAACTCTTTTATCATCTGTGTTAGCTTTTACATTGACAGCTAGCAGCTAGCCATTTTAAGTCAGTGTGATGCTTGCGGGAACTTGATCGCTTGCTCGTGTGGAGGTTTGTTGCAACAAACAAGTGTGCACACATGATGTTATTCAAAGCATTTAACGCAGCTAGATTTTATCAAAAGCTTGTGGTACTCAGTCAGCATACAAGTATTTTCATGCATACCTGTACATGTGATTTCAAATCTAAGTTGTGAATTATTGTAAATTACATACATTGTCACTATACTATCTTTTATTCACTTCAAATAACATTTCTGCATATTGTTTAATGCAGGGGTCATTAAACTTTTTTCACAGTGAGCCAGATAACTGAGAAAATGACAAGCATGGGCTGCATAATCATTTTGTTCAATACAGTATACTGAATACACAAAAAATAAAGAAAACTAATGTATTTATTTATCAATACACAAACACAATCACTGTAGCAAGATCATAATCGCTTTTCTTAAAAACTTCATTGCAGGTACTTACATAAAAAGCACTCTGATATCCAAAGTCGCCAAAAATTACATTACTGTCAGATGCAAAAGTCAGATTGGACCACTTCTGGCATTTTTACTTACACTTATTTTAATTTTTTCTACATAGTAAATTCTTCTACAAACTATGATATTCCATATAAATAATTATATTTTAGCTCATTTGTGGTACAGTGCAGTGGCAGGCCATAGTTTGGTGACCCTGGTTTAATGCTCCTTTATTATTCTTATTATAACTTTCAGCTTGACCAAAAATTTTGGTCAGGATTCGCCACTGCTATTACTTCTTTCAAGTTCTGAATGATGAAGAAAGCCTATTACAGTAGAGCATTGTTTATCCGAAAGCCAGTCAACTGAAAGCGTTCCAGTCAGCAAATTTAAATTTCTGCTAGTGCTGTGGTGCTGCAACCTTTGGCTATATCTTGGGCTACTCCAATATTTTTTTTGTTGGTGTGTGTGTTTTAGCTGGCAGCACTGGCACTTTTGCGTGGTGTTTTTTCTCAGGACCGTGTGTCGTGCTGAATCAAACATTTTTGATACTAGATTAACTTCTAAAGTATAATTTTTTTTTGTTTTTATATTTTTCAATATATTTATTTTGTTTGTACAAAAAAACAATTTTTAACGATACAATAGCCACAATTATTATTATAAAAATTTTCGTTAGGCTTAACATCAACGAAAATTCAATGCTAAGCAACATGCAATGGAGAAAAATTTTAACATGGGATAGGTTAATATAGTTTTTCGTACATAATCAGTTATCTAAACAACCCCAGTCCCCAATTGATTCAGATAAACAACGCTCTATTGTACTATAAACCTTCTTCAACATGCAGGAACTTGAAAGAGCTTTAACACAGTATGTGTTGTAAGTTTCAGCCAAGTTTTATGCATTTTTATTGAAAATTTCCCTTTTTTCCCTTAATTTACAGAAACCAGTTTGAATTTTTATAAACTAATATTTAATCTGAATTAATTTTATAACATTACTATACGATTAGTAATGTAATAATGTTAAAAAGTTTTTTGGTCAAATAAATATTTTGCTGAAGTTATACAAGGTGTGCTGTTTCTTTTGTCTGCTTACTTCTCCAGTTTTGTCGCAGTTATTTTGTAAAACTGAAATGCAAAAATACACAACTATGCAAAATTATGTGTAAATTATCAAAATATTTAGAAGAATGATTTATAATGCTGTATGGTACTGTAATGATATTTTTTTTGTAGATCTAAGATAACAAGATTTGCTAAATCTTATTGCATTCAAAAAATCAAATACAAAAGTTATTCTTTTATAATTATCTGTTCATTAGCTATTTGATTATAGAGATTAAGATAATATATTGTGTATCAGAAATTTGTGCAGTGAAATTTAACAGATCTGTCACAAAATATTTAATTTAAATTTAGGAAACTCATAACTTTTACTAGTGCACTTAGAATCATACATTTTTGTTTTAATAACTATAATCAATTTTTGATCCATACAATATTCTAAATCTACTGTTTGTCAGATTGTATAGTATTATTATTAATAGAAAACACAATAGTCATTTAGCTCATCAAGAAATCTTATTTCATATTAATGCATATTAATCTTATTTATATTAATGCCAAGAAGTTTCATCCTGAGATTTTTTCAGACTGTAAATTCAAAAAACTGTTTTGTTCAAATTTACAATCAGAACATTTAATGATAAAGCACCTCAACTTGGAAGGCAATGTAAAACATATAAGGCTTCTTAATGAGTTGTGTGACCATCATCTCTCTATTATATTAACAATAATGTGTTAATAAGACACTTTAAATGAGCTATTATTTTTTAATTTGCAAGCTATTTGATTAACATTCCTATTTTTACAANATAGTAAATTCTTCTACAAACTATGATATTCCATATAAATAATTATATTTTAGCTCATTTGTGGTACAGTGCAGTGGCAGGCCATAGTTTGGTGACCCTGGTTTAATGCTCCTTTATTATTCTTATTATAACTTTCAGCTTGACCAAAAATTTTGGTCAGGATTCGCCACTGCTATTACTTCTTTCAAGTTCTGAATGATGAAGAAAGCCTATTACAGTAGAGCATTGTTTATCCGAAAGCCAGTCAACTGAAAGCGTTCCAGTCAGCAAATTTAAATTTCTGCTAGTGCTGTGGTGCTGCAACCTTTGGCTATATCTTGGGCTACTCCAATATTTTTTTTGTTGGTGTGTGTGTTTTAGCTGGCAGCACTGGCACTTTTGCGTGGTGTTTTTTCTCAGGACCGTGTGTCNAAGCATTTAACGCAGCTAGATTTTATCAAAAGCTTGTGGTACTCAGTCAGCATACAAGTATTTTCATGCATACCTGTACATGTGATTTCAAATCTAAGTTGTGAATTATTGTAAATTACATACATTGTCACTATACTATCTTTTATTCACTTCAAATAACGTTTCTGCATATTGTTTAATGCAGGGGTCATTAAACTTTTTTCACAGTGAGCCAGATAACTGAGAAAATGACAAGCATGGGCTGCATAATCATTTTGTTCAATACAGTATACTGAATACACAAAAAATAAAGAAAACCAATGTATTTATTTATCAATACACAAACACAATCACTGTAGCAAGATCATAATCGCTTTTCTTANTTCCTGTTTTTATAAAAAGGATATCTATTTGATGAGATGATAAAGTCTCTACTCTTATGAAACGACACCTTTGGTACCCCAAGTGCTAGATAAAGAGATGAGGAATTCCAAGAATTAACGAAATTTATCTTCCTTTACTTCCCCAATTTAACTAACATTAATATTAATCTAGAGGTAGTTTAATTTTAAGTAGTAATTTAAGTCAATGCAAATGGATTGTCCACGTGCTGGACCCGGAACTCACTCACTATTGTTAAGAAAAGTGATACATGAAGGGGAATATTGTAAGTTTGCATAAAAGATAATAAATTGATATTGTTATTATTGCTTATCTATTAAGAGTGACAGTTTGATATATTTTACATATAAAATGTGGTTTTCGTTAACCCGTCACACCACACAACTTCCTCATAAAATATGTGAGGAAAAATAAAATTTGGATGAAACCTATATCACATTCTCAACTCAAACACAATGCACTTGATCCCATCTACAATGCTCTCTTTATCTCAATAATCACAAATGCTTCAACCATCTGGAGGCATCCCAGCCAACAATCTTGCAACAAGCAGCATCAGCAAACTGCCAAGGAAGAGCACTTCTGCTCCTGACTCAATCATATTCAATAGCCTCAACTGTGTCCCTACAAGTCCTGAGCAAAAAGCTTCCAGTGATCTTCATTGGCATATGCTGTATCTTACTATCTTGTTGCAAATGGAAATGACATCACTGTCTCCTCCATGAACTTCCCTGCCCACTCCTATGAAACTAAAACTTGCTTCAACAAGCTTTCTCCTCCTGCCTTAATGTATGGATGCACTCTTCATATTATGCAACACATGAAATAGAAATATATACTGATGGTTCAAAGATATCCACTGGAACTGGTTCTGCATTTGTGACTTATCTCAATGGAAAAGAGATTCATTAAGGATCGAGCACTTTACTTCCTAATTGCTTGGTATTCCAAGCAGAACTACTTGTAATCAATCAAGCCATTCAGTGGCACAAGGTAACCTACTCTCACAAACAAGTGGCAATCTTCTCTGATAGCTTGTCAGCCATTTTGGTTTTGCAAGATAAGTACAGCTTACACCAACTCATCAGGAACATTCTAAACACTTTTATCTCCAACACCAATCACTATTCACTCAACTGGGTGAAGGAGGTGACATTGTGGAAATCAGGAAAATGAGAGGGCAAATGTACTTGCTCAGATGTGACAAATCATACAGATCAGTCCCCAAATTACAATCTGTTACTGCCACTCATATCAAATAACTGCTATAGAGGGAGAAGGTACTCAATGGCAGTCTGAGTGGACCTCCACAAATAAAGCAAAGATCACCAAATGTTTCATTCCCATTACTGCTGATTACCTCTGTTATCACTGGATTCAGCCAAGCTTTCACCTTACTCAGTTCCAGTGACGTGCAGTGACATTTGATGATAGGGAAGCTGTGCCTGTGCCGGCACTGGATAAAATCATAGATATTTTTAATAAATCCAGTTGTGGTTCCAGTGACAAATTATGAATCGTGTTTGGTAGAAACCTATTGGTAACATTATATTTTAAAACATTTATATAGCCACCACAGAAAAATATTAATTTTTTTTATGAATTTTTAACATATTTCTTTTATAAAGATGAATTGGTCATTAAGGACAAGATTGTAGAACTCCAGCAAATTAGAGAAAGATCATTGGAGAAATCCAGTATTTTAAGTATCATCTAAGAGAAGAAGAATAGGGGCATTTACAGCTGAAATGTATCTTGTAACAACAAATAGAGTAGCGATACTTGTATTCATAAAACAGTGCATTGTCATTCATAATTTGTTGATGAAACCACAACTGGACTTTTTAGAAAATGGCTTTGGAAAGAGGAACCCTAGTGGATACGTACTAGTAACATTACATTTTAAAACATTTATATAGCTGCCCACAAAAAAGGATTAATTTTTTCCGATCTTTTTTATGGATTTCTTGTTTACAGTAACTATCAATAAATATATTTATTATGTAATTATGAATATTACATTAAGAATATACATTAAATTAAAATTTAAACATTTGACAAACCTAAAGTTAAGGAATAATCATCTGGATCTTCAGATATTTGGTAACATCCATAACCCAAAATTCCACCAAAAATAAGTCCTGATGCCAAAGATGTTTTGCTTTCTGTAATATTGTAAATTTATATTTTAATTTTATCAAAAGTACATAAATAATAATAAACTTTTATATAAAACATAAAATTCATCCATTTAACTAACATTAATATTAATCTAGAGGTAGTTTAATTTTAAGTAGTAATTTAAGTCAATGCAAATGGATTGTCCACGTGCTGGACCCGGAACTCACTCACTATTGTTAAGAAAAGTGATACATGAAGGGGAATATTGTAAGTTTGCATAAAAGATAATAAATTGATATTGTTATTATTGCTTATCTATTAAGAGTGACAGTTTGATATATTTTACATATAAAATGTGGTTTTCGTTAACCCGTCACACCACACAACTTCCTCATAAAATATGTGAGGAAAAATAAAATTTGGATGAAACCTATATCACATTCTCAACTCAAACACAATGCACTTGATCCCATCTACAATGCTCTCTTTATCTCAATAATCACAAATGCTTCAACTATCTGGAGGCATCCCAGCCAACAATCTTGCAACAAGCAGCATCAGCAAACTGCCAAGGAAGAGCACTTCTGCTCCTGACTCAATCATATTCAATAGCCTCAACTGTGTCCCTACAAGTCCTGAGCAAAAAGCTTCCAGTGATCTTCATTGGCATATGCTGTATCTTACTATCTTGTTGCAAATGGAAATGACATCACTGTCTCCTCCATGAACTTCCCTGCCCACTCCTATGAAACTAAAACTTGCTTCAACAAGCTTTCTCCTCCTGCCTTAATGTATGGATGCACTCTTCATATTATGCAACACATGAAATAGAAATATATACTGATGGTTCAAAGATATCCACTGGAACTGGTTCTGCATTTGTGACTTATCTCAATGGAAAAGAGATTCATTAAGGATCGAGCACTTTACTTCCTAATTGCTTGGTATTCCAAGCAGAACTACTTGTAATCAATCAAGCCATTCAGTGGCACAAGGTAACCTACTCTCACAAACAAGTGGCAATCTTCTCTGATAGCTTGTCAGCCATTTTGGTTTTGCAAGATAAGTACAGCTTACACCAACTCATCAGGAACATTCTAAACACTTTTATCTCCAACACCAATCACTATTCACTCAACTGGGTGAAGGAGGTGACATTGTGGAAATCAGGAAAATGAGAGGGCAAATGTACTTGCTCAGATGTGACAAATCATACAGATCAGTCCCCAAATTACAATCTGTTACTGCCACTCATATCAAATAACTGCTATAGAGGGAGAAGGTACTCAATGGCAGTCTGAGTGGACCTCCACAAATAAAGCAAAGATCACCAAATGTTTCATTCCCATTACTGCTGATTACCTCTGTTATCACTGGATTCAGCCAAGCTTTCACCTTACTCAGTTCCAGTGACGTGCAGTGACATTTGATGATAGGGAAGCTGTGCCTGTGCCGGCACTGGATAAAATCATAGATATTTTTAATAAATCCAGTTGTGGTTCCAGTGACAAATTATGAATCGTGTTTGGTAGAAACCTATTGGTAACATTATATTTTAAAACATTTATATAGCCACCACAGAAAAATATTAATTTTTTTTATGAATTTTTAACATATTTCTTTTATAAAGATGAATTGGTCATTAAGGACAAGATTGTAGAACTCCAGCAAATTAGAGAAAGATCATTGGAGAAATCCAGTATTTTAAGTATCATCTAAGAGAAGAAGAATAGGGGCATTTACAGCTGAAATGTATCTTGTAACAACAAATAGAGTAGCGATACTTGTATTCATAAAACAGTGCATTGTCATTCATAATTTGTTGATGAAACCACAACTGGACTTTTTAGAAAATGGCTTTGGAAAGAGGAACCCTAGTGGATACGTACTAGTAACATTACATTTTAAAACATTTATATAGCTGCCCACAAAAAAGGATTAATTTTTTCCGATCTTTTTTATGGATTTCTTGTTTACAGTAACTATCAATAAATATATTTATTATGTAATTATGAATATTACATTAAGAATATACATTAAATTAAAATTTAAACATTTGACAAACCTAAAGTTAAGGAATAATCATCTGGATCTTCAGATATTTGGTAACATCCATAACCCAAAATTCCACCAAAAATAAGTCCTGATGCCAAAGATGTTTTGCTTTCTGTAATATTGTAAATTTATATTTTAATGTTATCAAAAGTACATAAATAATAATAAACTTTTATATAAAACATAAAATTCATACATTTTGAAGGAGTTTAAAAAAAATCATATCTGCTCTCTCTATATATAAAATATTTAAAATCATTTCAACACTTTTTCCCATCACAAATTTAAAAAAGAAAAAAAATAATAAAAATGACAGCACCAGAAATCAACAAACTGTAAGAAATTTTTTGAACAAGTAAACAAAGAGAGTGGGAGGTTGAACAGTGGACTAAGGAGGAGTGCAAAGCAAGGAGGCAAGGAGGGTTTGGTTCGAGAGGGAAGTGAAAAGTGAAGCAAGCAAAGCCATCACATGTTGAGTTGACAAAGCAAATAGGGATAGAGAGTTGGCTGAGAGGGTTGTGAAATAATCAAGGGTAGAAAGGCTATCTACCACATAAAAGGTAGAAAAGAGTGAAGGGAATGAAGTGAGAAAGAGCAAAACAAGGGGGGACCAAAGCAAGTGGGAGTTGGGGGAGGATGAAGTGTCATGAAATTT
This sequence comes from Centruroides sculpturatus, assembly GCF_000671375.1. NCBI lineage: Eukaryota > Metazoa > Arthropoda > Arachnida > Scorpiones > Buthidae > Centruroides > Centruroides sculpturatus. The sequence continues at coordinate 246,872 of NW_019385474.1, read as the reverse complement.
CTGTTATGAATAGTCTATACAGTGGGTCAATCAAATGGAAGTCCATACTGTGGGCAAGCAAGTGAAGTGAACCACATAACTATGGAAATGAAATATTTTTTCTGTGGAACATTCAAAAAAGTTTTTTGAATTAGTTGAATATCACATTGTTGGTTTTGTTCTGGAGTTTGAAGATTGTTCTATGTTCAATCTTGATAGAAAAAAATCTGAAAGGGAAGTTTTTGTATTTTTGTATTGAAGAAAAAGGTTGATTTGAATAAAAGGTATTTGTCCAATTAACTTAGGAAGTGCATTTCAAAATGGACTTGAACTTAGTTTACATTATATAATCCTCACTCAGAATTAGACAGATGAAGGCATACATATTATTGAAATTTTTGTTATAAGTAGTCTATATTGGAAACAAGTGGGAAAAGTGATCAGGAGTTCGGCTGCCATAGGCAGTTAGGGGATTTGCTGCCTAGTATTATATACAGTATTTAATATGTGACTGAGTAAAAGTTCTAAAATAACTAAACAAATTTTAGTAAAAATTATATAAAATTTTATATTATTTCTCAACAAAAAAAAAAAGGATGTAATGCTTAACCCCCAATGTATGGTTGTGTAAGGGAAAAGCAGTTGTTTATTACATAAGGGAGAAGAGTTGGGAGAATATAACAAAAGCTGTGAAATTTTCAACATTGTCCAGTGTTTGTCTCTTTTGTGAACTGTAGTTTGATGTTGTGTTAATGCTACAAGCATCACAACATCAAACTACTTGTAATAGAAGTGAAATGATAAAAAAAAATGGAAAAGCTTTTAGGAATAATTTAAATTTTTCAAGATATATTTGTTAATATGTCTTGAAAAATATTTGTTAAGATAAGTTTTCCAAATTTAAATCCAATTCACATTGATTTTCTCTTGAAGTGAAAACTTTTCTTTCAACTCCTGACAACCAGCACATATTCTGATGCTGCTTGGACTTTTTGAAAGGTTTTCACTATTTTCACTCCAACAAAAGCATTATGAATTGGACTTTTATTAAAAATAGTTTTTTTACCTATGGTGGTCTAACAGTATTTTACTAGACTACTAAGCAGATTAGCCAAAACTGAACCTCAGAAGCAACTGGTTTGTTTGTTGCAATCTGTATAAGTCAAACATCCAGCCTTCATTCCAATGGGTGTTTATAGAATGATCTCCAGAAGGTGAGGTCAGCAATGGCATGGTGTTGAAATCTTTACTTTTCTGGATCACACAGAGAGACATATATCCTTGCTCCCTGATGCATTTCCCTGGCATGTTTTTTGAGATTCCTTTACCTTATTTTAAAATAAATTTTGCTGATTATCATTTTTTTGCATTAATTAAAGTAACTTAGGAATTTAAATTTTATATATTACTAGATCATCAATGACCCATTAGGTCATTACTACTTAAAATTTATAAAGAATAGAAGATACTGTAAAAGGTAATAATAGCATTTTATAGATGTGCAAAGTGTCTACATATCTCATTTTATAGATTTGACCTTGAAATAAATCTTGAGAGTTGAACCTTGGTTTTGTAAGAGCTCATGCTATAAATTATGGTAAGGGGGGTATATGCCAAGTGACACTATATAAACTCGTAGCATATGCATTGGGGAGTAATTCTCATACTCAGCTATTATTATTTGTTCTTATACTTTTATTATTTTTATATATGTATCACACATGTATCTTTATATTTTCATTTATTTGTAACTTCAAAGGTTTGGCTATCAATGTTTGAAATATTTATTCTAGATGTTTTAAAAATTTTTGTTCTATTCAACTGCAACTGACATTCAATTTGTACTTTCCCAAGGAAGGTTGGTAAAATACAGATGTGTATTGAGATTGAAGGGTTTAGAAGTGTTTAGAAGACAGATAATAGCTATTTTATATATATAAATAATAAATTTAAAAGAATTAGAACTCACATTATCTATCTAACTCATAGAGAAACCTCAGTACCTACTCCAGCAATCAATTTACTAATCACACAAACAATATTCGGCCCATTTAGAGGGCTTCTTTTGGGTATTACAGCCATTCCATTGAACCCAACATAAACAAAATAAATTAAAAGTAAAAAGTGTTATACAAGAACATTCCATCAGTGAAGTGATGTAAATTTAAAATGAACATTTTCATGCAGGTTTTCAAAATGAAATTAAAAATCATTCTACACAAACATTTCATCAGTAGAATGACATAAATTTAATGTAAAAAGAATGTAATCAAAAACTTTAGAAAGTGACATCATACAAAATGAAGTCATCGGCAGAAAAATGATAACTCAGTAACCATCCCGAATTTTAACAAAGCTTGTTTTATTTTTATATTAAAAAGTTTCTTGCCTGTATTATTTAACTACAAAAAACTACTTAGTTACTATGACTAATGAACAGGCTTATTACACACCTAGCCTATTTAATTAACTTAACCAAAATGCATTTCGACCTTACTGGCCCTTATCAATTGGATGACATACAAGAAACACAATATATGGTGATGATTGCCAACATTAAAATATATGCTTAACGATACAATTATTTCAATTACATTTTATTTCATTTTATTAAGAATCTAAACTGTCACTAGGAGAGTAACACAACAATACTAAACAAGTCCAGTAAAAACCTTGTGAATAGTCCTTGTCTTCTTTATGGTTGTGCCAAAAAATAATTCCAAATGAAAATAAAAATCAATGAAAGGAAATTGAAACAGCATACCCAACAAGTCTGGTGGAGATAGAAGAATAGAAAATTACCACAACCATAAAGAAGACAGAAGAACTATTCACAAGGTTTTTACTGGAGTTGTTTAGTATTGTTATGTTAATTTAATAGTGATAATTTAAAATCCTATTAATACAATGTATGTAATAATTTGTAATAATTGTACTATTAAGCATATATTGTAATGTTGGCAATTGTTGCCATATATTCTATTTCTTGTATGTCATTCAATTGATAAGGGCCAGTAAGGCTGAAATGTATTTTGGTTAAGTTAATTAAATAGGCTGGGTGTGTAATAAGCCTGTTCATTAGTCATAATAACTAAATAGTTTTTTGTAATTGTTTTCTTTCTAATCCCATTTAGGGTATAGGTTTCTTAAAAATGTGGCTGTATTTTGCAACATTTTTTTCTGTATTTAATTACAACCAAACAAACAAACTCAGACTTTTAGTAGTATATAGATCTTTCTGGCATCCCATATGTTGCCTTGCTCTCTCTAATTAATTAGCTTATCAAATAAGAAGATATATTGCTTCATAAAGCTGTTTAAAGCAACTTTATTGAAAGACAGTTTAATAACTTCTGTTTTAAATTAGCTGCTGAAATGCTAGCGTGATAAAATTTGGAAGCACTGAAAACAAAATTCATGATGGCTGAATGATGGTTGAAGATTTTATGAAATTTAACCACAAATGGTTAAATTTCATAAAATCTTTTAGACTGGGAAATAAATCTCATATTTCTGTGCATACAAGAGCATGCTCTTATAGATAGGCAAAATCAGCATTATATTATGCAAAGTATCTAAAATAATTTATCTGAAGCTTTTTTTTTATTTGACTTTCTATTTTTAATAATACTTACCATAGAGATTTCACTATATAGTTACTGTATCAGTTTAGTTACATTTAATTTATATTGATATGGCAGTGCTATAGCTTACATCTCAATACCCAGGTTGGGCATCGAGGTGTAAGCTATAGCAAGTGCCAAAGTGCACGACAACACGGAGCACAGGTATATCAGCATGTTAAAAACTGACCTTTGGAGGCAAATATCTCACGAAGGGTCACATGTATAGGTATNATCCCTGATTTAAGTTATCAGTAATATATTTTAATAGTAAATGTGTTACTTTTTTATACTTAATAAAAGTATCATAAATAATGTATCTTTAATATCAATAGTATACAATAGGAAAGAGCTATCCTGTAGTACAATAGTGTTCTCTTCCGTTCTTTTACAATTGATAATGGCTCTTCAACCAAATCAAAAATGATCACATTCTTCAAACTGTTACCTATTATTAAAAGTTATTCTTACTTTATTAAGCTAACTGCAGTGGCTAGTTTGAATTTACTTTGTTATGTTCAAATATGGTGTTTAAAATCAGGAAATAAAAAAACAAGAGGTATTAGAATGCTTCCAAAATTTGAATACCATATCAGAAGAGCAGGTAAAATTTAAACTCAATTCAAACAGTTTATAAAAGCATTTTCAACATAAAAATTAATTAGAGGCAATAAAAAGGAGGCATATATTACAATTGTTGGTTGAATGGCCAGAGTTCTTGTCATCCTGAAGGACCCAAATTTTAAACCAGATCAGAATTTAAATGAACATTTTGAGTTAATAGCAAGGTCGCAGTCAAAGATAGCAGCACTCAACATTTGTGTTTTAGAGATGAAAACTTCGGCTGCAACCTTGCCAAGTGATTCAAACACTTCATCTATTCCTCACTATCTAACAAACTGCATTAAGCTGTATAACTGGTTAGGCAGTGTGAATTTATTGCGATGACATCAAGAAGAAGAGGGTGTCTGGAGGATGTTGATGAATGCTGACATGGGGAGGGAGATCATCCAAATATTTGCCCATACAAAATAATTCATTTATTTTGGAATATTCTGTTAATTGACATTTATTGTACATATGATTGCACAAATGGGAAGGGGGAGGAGTGATGACGATGAATTCTATACAGAAGGGGGTGGGAGTAAAAAATGTAGTAGTAAAATCTGTCGCCATAATATGTGCACGCCACCTTATAGTTTATTTTTTATGGCCCACATATAGAAAGCTTCCACAATAGGTGAAGAACATATGACCTTTTGTGGCTTCTAATATGGCTAATAGTGATGTAAAATAATAAAAGATTAATTTTTCCAACAAAGTTTGAGTTACAAACACAATTCCTGTTCATTTTCCAATAAAAAAGTCTAGCTAAATATCATTTATGTATATTTTAGGATTGTGTAAACACAATCTCCAATAGTTAGTTTTATGAGATCCCACTGAAATGAGACCTACCCACTACAATAGGTTCCTCATCTCTAAAGGATTAGTTGAAACATAATTAAGATTAGTTGAAACATAGGGCCTCTCATCAATAAAAGACCAATCATGTTACACTCCATTAAAATTTTGGATCAATAGAACTAAATTTTGCAACTGATGTAGAATAAATTTGAATCACTTTATATCAGTGGATTTTAACCAAAATGCAACGATGATACTTCAGGGATGCTGCAAAATTTAGTGCGGAACAGCTCTATAGTGCATTACTAAGAGTACAATAACTCTATATTGATAAAAAAGTAGGGAGATTACAAGAAAAAAATGAACAAGTCTGGGATGCCACAGTAAAAATGTAGCTCTGAATGAAGCAGTCAAGACCTTACCCAGATCAGAGTTGTAGATCATGCCCATAAGAGTAAACTAAAGATCTGCATGAGACCCTTAGCAAGATATAGCCTCCCTGAAATCTGACTGGGTAGCTCATTAAACACGTGATAGACTTAACAGAGTCTATCAAGTGTTTAGCGTGATAGACTCAGTTAAGTTCAATTCCAAATGCACCACAGTAGTAGTCAAGGCAATGACTTTTCTCATGTTTTTCAGTCATCTCCAGTAAAGCGAAAAACAGTTGATTTTTATCAATATTTTGAGAAACAGTTCTGGATTTTTTCACTTTTAAATTTTAACCCATTTTTGATAGTCTTCTAAACTGCAGATAGGCTGATTTCAAGGGATTATATCTCACAAAGGATTACATGTATGCTATTGGTTCCTTTGACTTTTTTACTCATACAGGCACAGTCTACAGCTCTGATAGAGTGCCAACTGCCTCATTCAGAGCTGCATTTGTACTGGTGCCATTATTAGGAAAAAGGATACTTTTCTGTTAACGGAATGACCCTTTTCTGTTAACAGGATTTGTAACTTTAATCTGACAAGTGATACAGTCATCAGCATCACTCTGCTAAGATGTTTAACTATTTGGCACACCCGACTATGCTGGCTTCAAGTAGTCCACTTAACAAGTAACTTGATGTTATATACTTTAGTGGGAGTGGGGCTCGACCCAACCTGGGCATCGAGGTGCAAGCTATAGCGGGTGCCAAAGTGCACGACAACACGGAGCACAGGTATATCAGCATGTTAAAAACTGACCTTTGGAGGCAAATATCTCACGAAGGGTCACATGTATAGGTATGGTTCCTTTGAATTCTTTGTTCCTATGAGTATGCTCTACAGCTGTTATAAAGTAGACTCAATTCAGAGCTTGAATTGAACCTACTTTATAACCTAAGATAATTCTTTTCTAGATCTAAGAACACTAAATTGATTGATTACAATGCTGACTGATAAGTAATTATCAGCATCGTAATGTGTTTAATAACTGATTAGAACTTGAAAGTTTTCTAGAATTCGAGTTGTTCTGGAAAATAAACGGAATTTATTCGAATCAAAGCACAAATTAACTTCTCTTACTCGCTCTGAAATATCCGACAACGCCGCCGACTGCAACTGTCGCCGCATAACCCGCAATGAAAACGTCAACTCCCATCGACAGCAGAATTTATCACGAGGTTCCTAAATCAAAAATAAATATTGTACATCTGCTTCCTTTACGCTTTAAATTCATATCGCCCCCTGGTATCAAAAGTATCTTTACTTTTTTTTTTCCTTTTATTAATTTATTAATTTATGAAAATTTTGGTGATTTTTCTTTAAATATATTTTTAAAATCATTTTTCGGTAATTATTTTAATTAAATTATATCAATAACTTTTCTTAACGTTCCTAAAAATTTGATTACGTCAGTTGCGTACAAGTTTCTTCCCCCCTCTTTCCTCCCTGAGCAATAAAAGGGCCTTCTACTCAAGCCCATCATTGATTCAACCAAATTCACAATGGGGCAGCCGGATGATGAGAAACGGGATTCATATCGTGACGGTCGAACCATCCCACGAAAAATTATTGGGTTTTTCCTCCCGTCCTGATTTGATCTCGGGTTCTCCAGAGCGGTAGACTGCCACCTTAAAATCTTACAGAAAATCTTTAAACTTTTACTATTAACCACATTTTACTTGAGTGTAGAGAAAGAGGGTTAAAACCATAATAGTATATTTAGGACGACGGCTATATGGCTAGAGCAATAGGCCGAAGATTCAGCCTACCGTTCTGGGGGACCCGGAATTGGATCTGAATAGGTCGTAAAATCGAAGAATTTTTCGGGGATGGTTTGTCCAGATATGTTGGGCCCATCCCTCACTACCCGGCAACCTCTTTGTGGACCTGACCGAACTCATAATGGGCTTGCTAAAAAAAAAGCCCTTTAGTGCTCACAGGACGAAAAGAGTAAAACAAAAAGTATATTTAAGTCTAGATAGAAGGGCCAGCAGGATAATTGGGTAAATTTACGCTTTAACATATAAAAGTGTTTTTCTCCTTCACAAAGGAAAGAAAGGACCTCTCTCTTTTCTCATATGAGTCATATGTTATAGCTAGAGAAAAGATTTTAAAGTGCAGCACTTTTCCAAAAATACAGCTGTTTTCATACGGATAATTCAAGATATATATTTTGACACTTCAACACCTTTTTCCTCTCTTTTATCTGTTTTTAATTAAAAGATTGGACAGAAAAATAAATAAATAAATAAAACAAATTATTTTTACTCTTCTTGAGCAGCTACATGAAATCCCATAGCTTTATTTTGTAGAGCAGATTGAGAGCTATAAAACGATATATTTACCATCGTTGTAGCCTCAATAATTCCCAAGATAATATAGTAAAAACCCGCAGAGAAAACACAAACTTCGACAAAAATCAATAGCGTTCTTTCTCAAGTTCTTTATAATGTCTGCGCTCATTATACAAAGAAGATTCAGAAAAAGAGAACATTTCATTTTGGCCTTGGACTTTGTGCATAGTTGTTCTATATAATTAGTTGTGTTAGTGTTATACCAGTGTTATACCAGAACCCATTCTTCACAATAAAAACATGCCAAAGTTTAAGAAGGGAAAGTTGTATGCGCTTTCAGAGTTCAAGATGTAATTAATCGAAATTGATGGTCTCATTCTTCCGTCTGCGGTGTAAATATTGCGATCGATGAGAAGCATCAAAGAGATAAAATAAACCAGAATATCCGGTACAGAAAGCATGCGAAGAACGTTGAACTTTACAAGTCAAAACCTAAGCAAACTACATTGATACATGCCTTCACTTCAGGATCTGAAAAGCAGCGATCGTCGAGTGAGTTCTGTGCAGATGTTACCATGACATTAATCAAATGAGGAATTCCAATCCACAATGTAAACAATCCTATTCAAGTCATTCCTGATCCATGAGAACGCTCTTAGAAAAAATTACATAAAGCCAATTTATGAGAATTTCTTTGAGAAAATAAAAGAGGTGATCGGCAAACATGAAGAGGGATTTATGTTAGATGAAATTATCGATGAGCTGCAAAGATATATGTTAAATGTGCTGGTATTTCCATTATCTGATGAATGGGTGAAATCCATACTTTGTAAGATGTACCAACTCGAGAAGACAAATGCCTGCACAGTGATGGAGTCATTCAATGATTTATGCATGAAGCTGTGGCCAGGGAACATACAATACAAAATAGTCAAGTTTGTGGTGATCGATCAAGCACGCTATATGGTTTCGGCTTTCCAACAACTGAAGGCCATGTACCCAACTTCAACCACTTGACACGTATTGTACATGTCAATGAAGTCCTCTCAAAAAGGCATTAAAACATAACAATACAGTCTATTGATTGTATTGGTATATTTTAATGCCTTACAGAGAGGAATGAGGCCTTACATTTGGAAATTTTTTTTTATAAAAGAAAACTTTATCTTCGCTTCCTTTTATATAAATCACTTTGATTTGTTATCATGTTTAGTTCATGACGTTTAGTTTATTGATCCCAGATAAATTTATCATATTGATTTATTAGCAAACCAAAATGACAACGTTTGCAGTAATTATGAATAAAATTCAGAATACAGAAGTAAAATTTTGCTTCTAATCATTGAGATAATCCAATTTCACTTTTCTCTCTAGAAATTGCTCCCGATGGATTCGTAATGGATCCATCAAAAGCTGTTGTAACAACAATTTTCTTATATTAAATACATGAAATGTCATTGTATAATTTATTAGTACAACTATCTGAGTTTATTTTCTAAGTAATTATATAATTAATTATGATTTTTATTCTTTTCCACATCGAAAGGTGAAAAAAAAAACGTGAAGATCTCAAGAAGGATTTTCAAATTAAAGTTTTTTTGCTTGAAAAAGCAGCATTTCAAAAAATTATTTCCTTTATTTCCTTTTATTACCAATTATTATCAATTTATATAATTTATTAATATGTAAAATATAGAGTCTGAGAGAGGTGAGAGGGTGTCGAGTTAGTCATAATTGTGATTCTCTCTCTCTGAAAGCCATAGAAATGTGTGAATAAGATCAATAAAATTAATGAAAAATAGACTTTTTCATCATTTATTGCAAGAAATTTTTATTTAGTTATATCATTCAAATTTTATGGCTCTTCCGTGCTAAATTTCTATCCCTATTATTATTTCTATAATGAATCAGATTTATTTATGCATGATTAAACCCCTATAAACTTGATGTTCAAGATCTTTTGGTTCGGCTCCTGAAGGGCCTCAAAATTTACTCCTTATATTTAAAAAAAGTAATATGAAAATGTATAAATTAAATATGTTTTTATTTGTTTTATTCATAGATTTTTATGAATTCTGAATAGGGGAGAGAGTATGTGACTGACTGAGCTCCATTTCATTTCTCTCAGGTCCTGTATATAATACATAAACATGTACTGTAGACACGATATTTACGTATTTAAGCTGTTTTTAAAGTTAAAAATCATTTATCATGCTTTTTAAAGACAACAATGTATTTAATTCAAGCTGAAATAGCATTATTATTTATTACTTGATTATTTGAGAACTAGAGGAAGGGTCGTCGAAAGTTTGGTATGGGGAAAGGGTAGAGAGGATCTTTAAGTGATTTCTACTCCTATAAATTAATAGGAGTAGAACCACTACGGTCCCCTAAGTTTTCTGGGCGGAAAAAAAATCAGCTCCTCTCGATAGCTCTGACTAGAAGGAAGCCTAAAACTTAGTTAACAATTGTAAATACTAAATTTCTATCTTGTTCAAACATTCAATCATATTTCTTTTATCATGTTTCTTTCAATTGTGTAGAAGAAAAACACGTTGTTCTAAATTGAGTTTACGATTTATATCTACAAGTGAACCTGCCTAACAACGGCCGAGAAGATAAAACAGCTGAACACTAGCAGTTGGTCGTGAGTTCGTACCTCTTCAACGGGCTGGCCATGTGGAATTTTCCGGGTTTTAAATATATTTAGGGACCACTTTAGCATAGAAAGTTCTCTCGGGAGATCGTCCACGTGTCCGTTGACGTATTATCAACAACTACTACAAATGAATGTGTTAACTGATTAACAAGATGAATTTATTCATAGGTGTTTACAATAATATTAAATTTAAACAATTATTATGCAATTAGACTACAAAAATAATTTATACATTTAATACCTATTTTTATCTAGATCTTTCGATTAAAAAAAAAATTTAATCTATTTTCAGACCCAAAATTGTAATTTGTGAAGATCTTTGACTCGAGAAAATAATCAGATAAACAGTTGAAATTAAAAAAAAATACTCCGAGATAAATTTTATTAGCTCTTAGTCAACAGAAACTTCAACAAAAACAAGTCGAGTAGACGATACTCAGACAGGATCTAGTTATATAAATTGTGATCAGCATCGACACCATTCTTTGTTTATCACGAGTTTATCAAACTTTCCGAATCCTTGAAAAGTGTCGACGTACGCGAAGCTAATTATGATTTTGTGAATATTTTCATGTAGGAAAATATTCACAAATTTAGACAGATTTACACTAGAAAACGTACTTTATTCTGAACGTCACAGAAAAGGCATAAAGTCTACGACTATTGTATTCAGATCACAAAGATTAATCTGCGTAATCTCCAGTGGGATGAGGCTCATAGGTGGTCGAGTGAATAAAACCACGGAATGGGTTCGTGCCTCACTAACCGGCTGACAATGTGAAGTTTTCTGAGTTTTCTTCACCTAACACCTTAATAGGGGCCAGTTTTCTTTAGGAAGTTCTCCCGGGAGACATCCCCTTGACAAATCGTTGGTTTATAGAATGTGTTGTGTTGGCACATTCCACAAACCAACCAAACCAAGCGGGATGAGTTTCTAAAATCCACAATATATTTATTAGTTTTAATCTGTTTTGAATCGTGTAGTTCCTTAGGCAAGCGTAACTTGCTAAGCATCATTTATTAGTTAATATAGTATTAAGCCCGTATCACAAATGGTACTTAGACAGATTTTAATATAATACATTGCATGCAGCGATCGCGTTGCATGCAATGTATTATATTAAATTGTGGAACTCAAAAAATTCCAGACAGAACTCCAAATTTCTTCCACGTTCGTTTAATCTGAGGGGAGCAAAGTTGATATCTACAATCTCTCTTTACATAAGAGAGATAGAGGGGGAGTCAACAAGACCATATCGTCGAGCCCCTGGACATTAGCAGATTCAGTAATCTTTAGAGGGAAAGCAGAAAGGAAACAATATGTCTTATAAAATATATTACAATTTAGGATACCCGGCTTTACTCGGGGAAAAACCCTCAGAAGGGGTTCTCAGCCGAATCCTGTGTACCACAGCAAAATTCGCCCTCTCCCTATGCACAGAGAGGTCCAAAATTTTGTTTTTTTAATATAAAACTATGATATAAATCAAAGTTTATTTTGATAAGAGGTGAAAAATCATCTGTTATTATTTGTTTTATTGATTTTATTAATATATTTTTATGACTTTAAAGAAAGATGGGCCCTCATATTTTTAATTAGTCTAGACATCATTTAACTTTCTCATGTATTGTATGCTTTAGTAGGGAACACATATATATTTATTAATTTCTGTTAAATAACACAATTCATTAATTAATTAGGCCTATTAATTTTACATTAATGTACTATTGATGCTTCTGTTAATTAAGCAACAAATACTTTGAATGATCTTTACAATATTTATTAATTGTATTATAAAAGGCTAATTAAAATTAATAATAATTAATTTTCTGAAAAATTGAATTTTGCTTTTATCTATTTAATTTATTTTATTTATCAATGACAAGGCTCAGATGGAGGAAGCAAAACCACTTGACCTAAGCTCTAACCCCACAAAAGGCCTCAAAAATGTGATTTTAAAGTGATATAAATCAAAGTTTATTTTGATTAATGGTTTTAAAAAAAATTCCATTTTTTAATTTTTTAAAATTAATTTTATTTGTATAATTCTGTAGCTTAGGAAGAGGAATGGAATCCAGTCTCACATCTCTCAACATTTGTTCATGGTATTGTTGTCTGTGAGAAGCTGAATTCTCATCAACTTCAAATGAGATCAATATAATTGCACCTATGTACAGTGAAATGAACTGTTATTAAATATAATTTATTCGGAAAATAACTTTGATTAATGAATAAAACTATGAGTAAACTGTTATAATATAACAGTTTACTCGTATTTTTATTCATTATTCAAGAGCTGTTCGTAAATACTTTATTCGTTAAGTAATAATTTACCTGAAAACTCATTCGTATAATTAGAATTGCCATTAAATAGAGTTAAAGATGGATATATTTTTTTAACTCTAGATGAACCAAAAGTCAGTTAACCGATAAGATTATTTTAAGGTTAAAAACGGTTAGGGACTGTTTATCTGTTAACTAATCTTCTTAATAGCTATTTTTAATTTTCTATAAAGTTTCTATAAATTAAAAAATAGGTATTAATAAGATTAATTAATACTTAGTTTGACGAGGCTCAGAAGGGCCCTTTAAAAGTAACTTGAACCTCGATAAAGAGGGCTTCAAAATGTAATCTTTTATGTAAAGAAACGTGATATAAAATCCTTTGGGGACATAATTTAAAATTCTGTGGGCACTAATAGGGCTTTTTTTAAAGCGAATCATTGATTCTTAGGCCCGCAATGAGGGAAATAGAAAGGTGAGAGAGAGGCCCGATATATCCGGGTCAAACCGCCCATAAAAATTTCGGAGAGGTCCTAGGTATGCGACGACCCAATTCTGTCACCTGTCTCTTAGCTCTTATCAATTACACAAGAATAAATTTAAGAATTTATGAGGATTTAGTTAGAGTTTAATTTAGTTTAAAATGCTTTTTTAAATTTTAATATAAATAATTTGTAAATAAATTATAATAAATTATGAAAGTATTCTAATTTATTAATTGTATTTATCGGTAGAATAGCTTTTAACAGTCACTTAATAAACACTTAAAGAATAATAAACATGAAAAATTCTGAATGCTTTTATATATGTTACTTCATTACTACACATAATACGTATTGTTTAACGTAGAGTAGTAGATTAACTTCAATTTAACGCCACACCCGATTTAGTGCCAATTCAGAGGCAAACAAGCTTATTATTACCGAGTATATAAATCGCTGACACTGGTCGTGGGTTCGTGTCTCGCCAACGGGCTGAGTGGATAAAACCACTGTACACTGGTAGTTGGTAGTGGGTTCACGCTTCTCCAACGTGCTAGAAACGTGAAGTTTTCCAGGGTTTCTTCACGTTTGTAACACCAAAATAGGGGCCAGTTTCATATAAAAATTCTCCCGGGAGGCATCCTCTTCAGCAGATCTCCACGTGTCGCGTTGTCGTAACCAAATAAACCAAACCATACCTTAAGACAATTCAAATTTGAGGCAAATCAAATTTGGAAGAAAAAAAATAATAAATTGACTCATCTAAATGACCAATAAGTTGAAAAGACAATTTTCTGTCTTATTGGTTGACAAAATTTTTTAAAATATTCTTTCTGCTCTGTAGGCTCTCTTAATGCCCATAGAAAGAGTTAAAAAAAATTAATTATACACTTAAGAAAATTGACTAAAATTCTTTTTTTAATATTAAGTGGAATATAATTAATTTCAAACGTTTTAAATCGAGAAAAAGTAATTACATAAGATGAAAGAAGAGAAATTAAACGTTCTCTGCAGTCATAATCATGCGTTGTTCATGTTATAAGCTTCATGCATATTAATGACATCAACTCATCGGATAAGAATATAAATGCACAACTGTTCTAATATTCTAATGGAAAAAAATTCTCGTTATTCTTTAATTAAGACATATAACTAATATTCTATTCATTGTAAACTGAGGATGATCATATAAATAGACGAAAACGTTAGTACTGTATATAAAGAATAATTTTGGTTTCCGAAACAATTTGGCCTTGTAAATTACAATACAAAGCCAAATTTCACACATTCTCTTGACAAAATTATTTATTTTCTCATTTATTTACCACATCAGTGATTTTTCCATGCAGAGTGTGTTGTATTGTTTGTATACGTCAACGCGACATATGGGCGATCTGTCGAGGGGGATATCTCCGTTCACTCCTTTTGAAGCTTAATAACTCCTGTGATTTTTGTCGAAAATTTCTGAAATTTTTCACGAATGTTTGTATATTAGAGGGATTGATGCTATTAAATTTTGGTGGTTAAAGATCGAAGAGGTGGGGAGATAACAATAGTCGTTTGTATCTCTTGTAGGGTCAGACAGACTTAATGACAATTTTACTCGTTATTAGCATTTACAATTTTTTATAAAACTCATCTCTACCCTCAAAATTAAGGGTTTTTTTGCCATTTTATAAGTTAAAAATATTAAAAATTTTTAAAAATAAAATATGATAACAGATGTCGCCACTAAAATTTTAAATGTTGCCGGGAAAGTCGAGCAACTCGTTGTAGGTTTACTTTCTGTCTAGAAAACTAAGGAGAATTACAGTTATGCTCCTAATTATAAAACTACATTTCTTTCTTGCCAAAAGCAACTTAGATCTCTTCTATATCTTGTAGAATATCAATATTGTTTAATGCTGGTTTTACGCTTATATTTTCGAAACAAATTATTCGGAGGTCGTTCGAACTCCGAATCCCTCGACATCCGAATCAAATTTTTTCATTAGAAATAATATAAAGTGAATAAATCCATTTTTAGACCGTAAACAATATCCATTTCGATAAACTTAAAACAGTAAATAAACATAATTTAAGGTAAAAAAATAACATAATTGAATGCCTTAATAATAACTTAAAACATAAAAAGTATAAATAAAATACGTAAATAGTGTATAATAAAATGAAAATTGTAGTTACTCGTCGTAAATATAAGAATAAAATATTAATTATTTAACATATTATATATTAACATATGTAATATGTTAGATAATGTGAGATTTTATTCGAATTTTGCGTTCGAACTGTGAAGCGTTCGAAGTTAGAGTCGTTCGAAGTACCACTCTGTTTTATTTTTTTAATTTCAATGTTTATCCTTTTTAAAATACTCTCAAGTCGCACCTAAAATAGAAGCGGAAATCTCGGAAGATAATACCTTAAATGTTTTCATTGTATTCATTTGAATACCTGTTAAGTCTTCAAATTGTTTTCTTGTAATGTAAATTTTAATTTTCGGCAACAGAAAAAGAAATTATAGAGCCAGATCTGTTGAGTAAAGTGCGTGCTCCAGTATTATAAGCTTGTGATAAAGGAATGAATCGGTTGCGTGACCTCTCAATAGAAGAGCTAATTAGGGCAATCTTGTCGTACAAATCCATTGGGCAATCTGTTCATCGCACAGTCTCTTGAAATGAATCAATTTGGAAATCATTCTTCTAAAGAGTCACGACATGGATTCGCTTTAAGTGGCACAGTTTATCAAAGTTGTACTGATTGCAACAAATTTTTTAGGACAATATGCACTGTTTTTAGATGCCACAGTGAAGACTACGTCTTCCGTAGTAACTAAAAATGGATTGGATTGATAGTCTAAGGCAGTGTTTCTCAACCTCTAACGAATCGTAGCCCCCTTCAACGTAGTATCGCTCCCTTCAATAAAACCGTTACGTAGTATCGCTCCCATCACTTCAAAATTCCGATGCCCAGGGCCAAGGCTAACGCCAAATTCGTACTGCATTGAATAGACTAGTGACTAGTATAATGTTATTTGTTTAATTATTGTACGATATAACGAATAAAATATCTAATTATTCTTAATATAATGTTTTACTATATCGCCCAGAAAATTGTTTTTCGCCCCCCAAAATATAAATTGTTGTTAATCGCACCCTGAACATGGAAAAACGCCCACATGGGAGCGATATCGCCCCCGTTGAGAAACACTGGTCTAAGGCAACGGAAACGAAACACGTGGGCGATCTGCCAGGTTAAAGATGTGTTTCCTTGGGGTTTTCTATGGGAAACTGGCCCCTATTTTAGATGTTAGATAGGCAAAGAAAATCCGGTAAACTCCACGCTTGTTGGTGAGGTGCGAATCCACGACTAACTACCATTGTTTAGTGGTGCTTTTGTTACCATTTTTTTCATTTGGGCACTGGTGGGCTACTTACAAATGCACTCACTCTATTCAAACACACCAAGAATTCCATATTTTCAAAAAAATTTGTCTTTCATTCTTGCTTTTATAACACTATATAATATGTTTCGTTTATCCTGCAGAGCTGTTGTACTTGACTGTTATAAAATAAGCCTCTTTTCTTTAGATAATCACAAACTGTTGAGGAGCTATTTTTGGTAGTATTGTAACTAATTGTATAACATGATTATTGTATTTTGAACGGCCTTTACAAAGTTCCATAACCGATTATAAGAATTGACGGCAGGATGGCCGAGACAGTAAAGGCGTTAGTCTACCGCCCTGAAAGACCGAGGATTGAATCTGGGCGAGTAACCCCAAAAATTCTTCGTAGGAGGTCAGTCGTGGATGTGTCGGAACATGTCCCTTATCATCCTGTAGACCCATCACAAGCTTGGACGAAAACACATAATGGGTATGATTATAAAAGCCCTCTAATTGCCCACAATGCGAAATCAATTAGACAATAAAAATCTATTTGTAGTTAAATATATAAACAAATAAGTTGAAGTTTTCACGATTGTGTGAAGACACAAATACACTGAAATTTTCATGGTGTGCCCTTTTATACACAGCATAAACTTTTATACATTTTAGCAAATTTAGATTAAGAAAGGGTCTAAAGGTGCATTCTTTTTGTCAAAATAACATCAAAATTGACGTCATTGTAACACTTTCTCGTTACAAAAATATAGAAATGACGTCAAGTTGACGTAAAAGTGTACATTGTTTTGATAAAACGAATGTACTATACGGCATATAAGTGCTTTTTTACATTAGTAAATCCAATATTTACTTTCCATTTAGACAGGTTTTGTTTTGTATATTGTCCGTTTTAGACAGGTTTTGTTTTGTATATTGTCCGTTTTAGACAGGTTTTGTTTTGTATATTGTCCGTTTTAGACAGGTTTTGTTTGTATATTGTCCGTTTTAGACAGGTTTTTAGCGTATATTCGTTATAGTCAAATTACAATAAAGTTAAGCGACGAATTTCACTTCTTTTAATACAGCAATGTACTTATTAATTCTACTCATAAAACACATTAATTTTTTTCTATGTTTTTTTTTAAAAAAAATAAAGATTTAAATCTATTTTTATTTAAAAATAAAACTGAAACGTGATCATATTTAACCATATGAATAATGATCAGTTCATTTAAGATCGCGTGAAAACGTGACTAGTCATTCATGAAGGTATTTCTAAATTGAGTGACGGATGTTTATTTTTTAAAAATATTTTTAATCTCCAGACACTCGTTAATTTAAAAAGAAAAATCAAGTTGGTGATGAATTACGGTGTAAGAAGGATGCAGAATTAATGGTATAAGTCAACGCAACACTCGGGCAATATGCCAAGGGGATGGATGACTTCCAAGGACTTTCTATGGTAAACTGGCCCTTGTTCTAGTGTTAATTAGACAAAGAAACACCGGGTGGCTCGTTGGTGTTCAATTTCAGCCTGGTGAGTGATTATAGTATAAGGCGATGTCACTTGTAGAATTATAAATCAATTGATGAGACATGTAAAGAGAGTATTGAATGTAGTTAGTAGACAATATTCTAAAATTGATAATTACATTCAAAACTCGATAATTTTCCGTAGTTCATCCGTATTCTATGATAGAATAAACGATAAACTGTAGAAAATTTATTCAGATTTGAATAAATAAGTCCATAAACTGTTGAAAAGATTCAATGAAAAACAACACAAATTTATAGAAATTTTATTGAATTTTGAATAGATAAATATTTTAATTATTCCAAATATTCAAAGGAGTAAAAGAATATTTTGCAAATTTTATAAATTTACAAAACATATTACAAGAAACGAAAAATATTTATCAACCAAATTTCCTTATAAATAATTCATCTCTAAAATTAAAATTTATTTATTTACTTAGTTTTTTTACTTTATTATTTGTTATTGCTATATAAAAATTACAAAATAACATTAAACAGAACTTTTACTTCACATTGATTTGTAAAGTGAAAATTAAAATATTAAATAATATATATTTTGGAAGTAATTTCAGGAAAATAAATACTAAATATTTAAAGAGGTATATCATATTTAAGTGTAAATAAATTTTATATGCACACGAAACTGTACTTAAATCTTTCAAAACAATTACTAGAAAACATCGTGTGTTTTACGCCTCACAAAGAGGTGACAAAGTGAGGTTTTACGGATTTTCTTCACGTGAATAACACGAAATGGCTCTGAGTTAATCCATGTTGAGTAGAACCATTTCTTGCACCCAATACTTTTAAGGCTGCAATTTGAAAAAAAATTGTAGACCTACAAATTCCCACTGTCGTCCGTCCGTCCGTCTTTCCTTAATCTCTATAATGGAATTAGATAGATGAACGACGAGACCATACATGACAATTTTAGGGGAAGGAGATCCCAATTAATTATACAAGAACGTCTAATGTAAACCGAAAGTCATGTTATTTTACTACAAAAATTATCCCCTGAAAGGTGTTAGATAGATGCCCTGCACTACTCTACTGTTAAAGGAAAAGTATAAAGTACAGGGGCAAGCCACTATTAATTTGAGGTGGAGAGCATATATTTTAAATTAAATTAAATTTAAAAAAATATGATAAAAAATTGCAGCCCGGCATTGTGACGATGTGACAATAAATAACTGCTCGTTCTAAATACATTTTATATATAAATATTTTAATTAATTTCCTAGGATAAAATATAGGTATTAATGCAACTTCTTCCTAACTATGGTAACAGATGAACCTTGATAATCCTTTTTATATCTGGTTCATGGGAAACTACATTTATTCAAGCTGAGTCACTGAGTTTTTCGCTGATAAACATCTAAATAATTTTAAATATATATAATAGTAAATCAATCTCTTTTGAATAAAGAGGTACTTTTATTGGTACAGATCTATTTTATATAGAACAATCAAATAGGATCTGTACCAATAGAAATGCCGCTTAATTAAGTAATGAATTGCTTCAAGATCAGAAAGATTTTAAAGCCCTTTAAAGGATTTCTTAGTGTATAGTTATTTAATAAGTTTTATTGTGGGCTATCAATAAATTGATAATAAAAGATAACGACTTCCTGAATATGCTGTATTCCCTTTACGAGTGGTGTAATGAATCTACTATTTAAGGCAGATAATAATAGCCCACAATAAATCCTTTAAGTAGTGTTTTGAAGGATTTTAAATCGTTTATTTCCGAGAGAAAAAAACCCATAAATTCATTCTGAAATTTTTAAATAATTCTTCTACAGCTTCAGGATTGGTTTTTATTTGGGGTGATCATTGTATAATTTATATAGTTTTTATTGATTTTACTGGACAGAAATATCTAAACAAAAAGAAAATTTATATATTATATAAATATAATTTATTTTTTTTAAAGAAAAGAAAAATATTCCAGGTAAATCCATTCATCGTGGATCATCTTCGAGTGGATTTCTATAACTTTTTGTTAATTACAACTGGTTTAATTCATAAATATATTATTAAAATGCTTCCCTATAAAATTTCTGTTAATATTTTCATTATATTCAATTAAAAAGAGAATAAATTTAAATAAATTCATTAAAACTGTTTCCACTCTTTTAAAGTTAATTAAAAATTCAAATAAAATTCATTAAACCGAATCATTTTAAAATTTAAAGCAAATTATACGTCCATTTTAAATACGTTTTAACAAAGTTAATTAAGAGAAATTACTTTGCAAAGAATAAGAATAAACAACCTGTAGAATACGGAACAATAAGATAAAGTATTAGAGTAAAAGAGCGTTGAATTAGTCAGGAAAGAAGAAGAAAAAATTACTAATTATTAATATTAATATATTTATTTTCATAATTTTTATAAATTAGAGAAAAGCTTTTCTAACAGTTAAAAAAATAAAAAAAACTTTCTATAGACGATAATAAACTCCATTCGAGCGAGTAATTACAACATTAATTTCTCATTGAAAACAATTTTGAAAATGCTACCAATGGTTAGGGACTCAATTACAATTTTCTGATGCGTTTCTATTCATCTAAACAATACAAAGTTCACCTCTAACGTCCTTTCAGTTAGCGATGAGGCCATGTTCTTGGTTGCCATGCAACTTCTTTGGCGATCGATAGCCGAAAAATGCGCATGATCGAAACTAGACCTCCCACGCTCCCGATTTCCAAGTAGACCATCGCAAGGATATCCACGTTACTTGTTCAGTAGATGTAGTACGAAAACGTATGATAACTGTCGTTCAGGTGAGTTATTGACGCATTTTCTATAATATACACAACCCACTGTATTAATTAACAATTGCCATATTATAGAATGACACTTAACCTGTATGCATCCTTAACATTGTTTACTTCATTGATAAATTGAAGATGCTGAATGGTGCTTTCACGTAACATGATCTACTAAAGGTAGTTAATTGTTTAAGACATTTTTTTAGTAGAAAAAATAACACCGTAACATCAGTTTGATATTTAAGAATGCCGCCGTTTCGGGCGACGTTAACCTTGACAGTAATAAATAAATAATAATAAAAAAAACAACCGGAGGAAAAAATTGTTTTGATTACGGNTTGCAGCTCGGCATTGTGACGATGTGACAATAAATAACTGCTCGTTCTAAATACATTTTATATATAAATATTTTAATTAATTTCCTAGGATAAAATATAGGTATTAATGCAACTTCTTCCTAACTATGGTAACAGATGAACCTTGATAATCCTTTTTATATCTGGTTCATGGGAAACTACATTTATTCAAGCTGAGTCACTGAGTTTTTCGCTGATAAACATCTAAATAATTTTAAATATATATAATAGTAAATCAATCTCTTTTGAATAAAGAGGTACTTTTATTGGTACAGATCTATTTTATATAGAACAATCAAATAGGATCTGTACCAATAGAAATGCCGCTTAATTAAGTAATGAATTGCTTCAAGATCAGAAAGATTTTAAAGCCCTTTAAAGGATTTCTTAGTGTATAGTTATTTAATAAGTTTTATTGTGGGCTATCAATAAATTGATAATAAAAGATAACGACTTCCTGAATATGCTGTATTCCCTTTACGAGTGGTGTAATGAATCTACTATTTAAGGCAGATAATAATAGCCCACAATAAATCCTTTAAGTAGTGTTTTGAAGGATTTTAAATCGTTTATTTCCGAGAGAAAAAAACCCATAAATTCATTCTGAAATTTTTAAATAATTCTTCTACAGCTTCAGGATTGGTTTTTATTTGGGGTGATCATTGTATAATTTATATAGTTTTTATTGATTTTACTGGACAGAAATATCTAAACAAAAAGAAAATTTATATATTATATAAATATAATTTATTTTTTTTAAAGAAAAGAAAAATATTCCAGGTAAATCCATTCATCGTGGATCATCTTCGAGTGGATTTCTATAACTTTTTGTTAATTACAACTGGTTTAATTCATAAATATATTATTAAAATGCTTCCCTATAAAATTTCTGTTAATATTTTCATTATATTCAATTAAAAAGAGAATAAATTTAAATAAATTCATTAAAACTGTTTCCACTCTTTTAAAGTTAATTAAAAATTCAAATAAAATTCATTAAACCGAATCATTTTAAAATTTAAAGCAAATTATACGTCCATTTTAAATACGTTTTAACAAAGTTAATTAAGAGAAATTACTTTGCAAAGAATAAGAATAAACAACCTGTAGAATACGGAACAATAAGATAAAGTATTAGAGTAAAAGAGCGTTGAATTAGTCAGGAAAGAAGAAGAAAAAATTACTAATTATTAATATTAATATATTTATTTTCATAATTTTTATAAATTAGAGAAAAGCTTTTCTAACAGTTAAAAAAATAAAAAAAACTTTCTATAGACGATAATAAACTCCATTCGAGCGAGTAATTACAACATTAATTTCTCATTGAAAACAATTTTGAAAATGCTACCAATGGTTAGGGACTCAATTACAATTTTCTGATGCGTTTCTATTCATCTAAACAATACAAAGTTCACCTCTAACGTCCTTTCAGTTAGCGATGAGGCCATGTTCTTGGTTGCCATGCAACTTCTTTGGCGATCGATAGCCGAAAAATGCGCATGATCGAAACTAGACCTCCCACGCTCCCGATTTCCAAGTAGACCATCGCAAGGATATCCACGTTACTTGTTCAGTAGATGTAGTACGAAAACGTATGATAACTGTCGTTCAGGTGAGTTATTGACGCATTTTCTATAATATACACAACCCACTGTATTAATTAACAATTGCCATATTATAGAATGACACTTAACCTGTATGCATCCTTAACATTGTTTACTTCATTGATAAATTGAAGATGCTGAATGGTGCTTTCACGTAACATGATCTACTAAAGGTAGTTAATTGTTTAAGACATTTTTTTAGTAGAAAAAATAACACCGTAACATCAGTTTGATATTTAAGAATGCCGCCGTTTCGGGCGACGTTAACCTTGACAGTAATAAATAAATAATAATAAAAAAAACAACCGGAGGAAAAAATTGTTTTGATTACGGATAAATTCTATTGGTAGAAAGGACATAAAAGTAAAGTTATAAAACTTGACCTACAATAACTGTGAGTCATCGTTTGGATCATTAATTTCCCCTACTTTGGCCGTTGAACTTGTATGTTGTTATTATCGAGAATTATCGTAAATATAAAAGAGATTTTTAAGTAGTAAAATATACACCATTTTTATAAAAGTGTAACACCAATAATCTTTATTCATTTTTACTGAATTTTACACCCCAGTTCAACCGATAGACCAAGGTCTCGTTTGTTTCTAAGCTGATCCTGAGTAATATCACGTGTTGACTTTTTATCTGTACAGTTTCTAAGTTCAGTAATCTTCAAATAATAATAATAATAATAATAATAAAACAATTATAAGAGTAATTTTTAAAAAATATATTTTTATGTAACTCGAAATTTAAGCTGTCGANTTGCAGCTCGGCATTGTGACGATGTGACAATAAATAACTGCTCGTTCTAAATACATTTTATATATAAATATTTTAATTAATTTCCTAGGATAAAATATAGGTATTAATGCAACTTCTTCCTAACTATGGTAACAGATGAACCTTGATAATCCTTTTTATATCTGGTTCATGGGAAACTACATTTATTCAAGCTGAGTCACTGAGTTTTTCGCTGATAAACATCTAAATAATTTTAAATATATATAATAGTAAATCAATCTCTTTTGAATAAAGAGGTACTTTTATTGGTACAGATCTATTTTATATAGAACAATCAAATAGGATCTGTACCAATAGAAATGCCGCTTAATTAAGTAATGAATTGCTTCAAGATCAGAAAGATTTTAAAGCCCTTTAAAGGATTTCTTAGTGTATAGTTATTTAATAAGTTTTATTGTGGGCTATCAATAAATTGATAATAAAAGATAACGACTTCCTGAATATGCTGTATTCCCTTTACGAGTGGTGTAATGAATCTACTATTTAAGGCAGATAATAATAGCCCACAATAAATCCTTTAAGTAGTGTTTTGAAGGATTTTAAATCGTTTATTTCCGAGAGAAAAAAACCCATAAATTCATTCTGAAATTTTTAAATAATTCTTCTACAGCTTCAGGATTGGTTTTTATTTGGGGTGATCATTGTATAATTTATATAGTTTTTATTGATTTTACTGGACAGAAATATCTAAACAAAAAGAAAATTTATATATTATATAAATATAATTTATTTTTTTTAAAGAAAAGAAAAATATTCCAGGTAAATCCATTCATCGTGGATCATCTTCGAGTGGATTTCTATAACTTTTTGTTAATTACAACTGGTTTAATTCATAAATATATTATTAAAATGCTTCCCTATAAAATTTCTGTTAATATTTTCATTATATTCAATTAAAAAGAGAATAAATTTAAATAAATTCATTAAAACTGTTTCCACTCTTTTAAAGTTAATTAAAAATTCAAATAAAATTCATTAAACCGAATCATTTTAAAATTTAAAGCAAATTATACGTCCATTTTAAATACGTTTTAACAAAGTTAATTAAGAGAAATTACTTTGCAAAGAATAAGAATAAACAACCTGTAGAATACGGAACAATAAGATAAAGTATTAGAGTAAAAGAGCGTTGAATTAGTCAGGAAAGAAGAAGAAAAAATTACTAATTATTAATATTAATATATTTATTTTCATAATTTTTATAAATTAGAGAAAAGCTTTTCTAACAGTTAAAAAAATAAAAAAAACTTTCTATAGACGATAATAAACTCCATTCGAGCGAGTAATTACAACATTAATTTCTCATTGAAAACAATTTTGAAAATGCTACCAATGGTTAGGGACTCAATTACAATTTTCTGATGCGTTTCTATTCATCTAAACAATACAAAGTTCACCTCTAACGTCCTTTCAGTTAGCGATGAGGCCATGTTCTTGGTTGCCATGCAACTTCTTTGGCGATCGATAGCCGAAAAATGCGCATGATCGAAACTAGACCTCCCACGCTCCCGATTTCCAAGTAGACCATCGCAAGGATATCCACGTTACTTGTTCAGTAGATGTAGTACGAAAACGTATGATAACTGTCGTTCAGGTGAGTTATTGACGCATTTTCTATAATATACACAACCCACAATTAAAATTTATTTATTTACTTAGTTTTTTTACTTTATTATTTGTTATTGCTATATAAAAATTACAAAATAACATTAAACAGAACTTTTACTTCACATTGATTTGTAAAGTGAAAATTAAAATATTAAATAATATATATTTTGGAAGTAATTTCAGGAAAATAAATACTAAATATTTAAAGAGGTATATCATATTTAAGTGTAAATAAATTTTATATGCACACGAAACTGTACTTAAATCTTTCAAAACAATTACTAGAAAACATCGTGTGTTTTACGCCTCACAAAGAGGTGACAAAGTGAGGTTTTACGGATTTTCTTCACGTGAATAACACGAAATGGCTCTGAGTTAATCCATGTTGAGTAGAACCATTTCTTGCACCCAATACTTTTAAGGCTGCAATTTGAAAAAAAATTGTAGACCTACAAATTCCCACTGTCGTCCGTCCGTCCGTCTTTCCTTAATCTCTATAATGGAATTAGATAGATGAACGACGAGACCATACATGACAATTTTAGGGGAAGGAGATCCCAATTAATTATACAAGAACGTCTAATGTAAACCGAAAGTCATGTTATTTTACTACAAAAATTATCCCCTGAAAGGTGTTAGATAGATGCCCTGCACTACTCTACTGTTAAAGGAAAAGTATAAAGTACAGGGGCAAGCCACTATTAATTTGAGGTGGAGAGCATATATTTTAAATTAAATTAAATTTAAAAAAATATGATAAAAAATTGCAGCCCGGCATTGTGACGATGTGACAATAAATAACTGCTCGTTCTAAATACATTTTATATATAAATATTTTAATTAATTTCCTAGGATAAAATATAGGTATTAATGCAACTTCTTCCTAACTATGGTAACAGATGAACCTTGATAATCCTTTTTATATCTGGTTCATGGGAAACTACATTTATTCAAGCTGAGTCACTGAGTTTTTCGCTGATAAACATCTAAATAATTTTAAATATATATAATAGTAAATCAATCTCTTTTGAATAAAGAGGTACTTTTATTGGTACAGATCTATTTTATATAGAACAATCAAATAGGATCTGTACCAATAGAAATGCCGCTTAATTAAGTAATGAATTGCTTCAAGATCAGAAAGATTTTAAAGCCCTTTAAAGGATTTCTTAGTGTATAGTTATTTAATAAGTTTTATTGTGGGCTATCAATAAATTGATAATAAAAGATAACGACTTCCTGAATATGCTGTATTCCCTTTACGAGTGGTGTAATGAATCTACTATTTAAGGCAGATAATAATAGCCCACAATAAATCCTTTAAGTAGTGTTTTGAAGGATTTTAAATCGTTTATTTCCGAGAGAAAAAAACCCATAAATTCATTCTGAAATTTTTAAATAATTCTTCTACAGCTTCAGGATTGGTTTTTATTTGGGGTGATCATTGTATAATTTATATAGTTTTTATTGATTTTACTGGACAGAAATATCTAAACAAAAAGAAAATTTATATATTATATAAATATAATTTATTTTTTTTAAAGAAAAGAAAAATATTCCAGGTAAATCCATTCATCGTGGATCATCTTCGAGTGGATTTCTATAACTTTTTGTTAATTACAACTGGTTTAATTCATAAATATATTATTAAAATGCTTCCCTATAAAATTTCTGTTAATATTTTCATTATATTCAATTAAAAAGAGAATAAATTTAAATAAATTCATTAAAACTGTTTCCACTCTTTTAAAGTTAATTAAAAATTCAAATAAAATTCATTAAACCGAATCATTTTAAAATTTAAAGCAAATTATACGTCCATTTTAAATACGTTTTAACAAAGTTAATTAAGAGAAATTACTTTGCAAAGAATAAGAATAAACAACCTGTAGAATACGGAACAATAAGATAAAGTATTAGAGTAAAAGAGCGTTGAATTAGTCAGGAAAGAAGAAGAAAAAATTACTAATTATTAATATTAATATATTTATTTTCATAATTTTTATAAATTAGAGAAAAGCTTTTCTAACAGTTAAAAAAATAAAAAAAACTTTCTATAGACGATAATAAACTCCATTCGAGCGAGTAATTACAACATTAATTTCTCATTGAAAACAATTTTGAAAATGCTACCAATGGTTAGGGACTCAATTACAATTTTCTGATGCGTTTCTATTCATCTAAACAATACAAAGTTCACCTCTAACGTCCTTTCAGTTAGCGATGAGGCCATGTTCTTGGTTGCCATGCAACTTCTTTGGCGATCGATAGCCGAAAAATGCGCATGATCGAAACTAGACCTCCCACGCTCCCGATTTCCAAGTAGACCATCGCAAGGATATCCACGTTACTTGTTCAGTAGATGTAGTACGAAAACGTATGATAACTGTCGTTCAGGTGAGTTATTGACGCATTTTCTATAATATACACAACCCACTGTATTAATTAACAATTGCCATATTATAGAATGACACTTAACCTGTATGCATCCTTAACATTGTTTACTTCATTGATAAATTGAAGATGCTGAATGGTGCTTTCACGTAACATGATCTACTAAAGGTAGTTAATTGTTTAAGACATTTTTTTAGTAGAAAAAATAACACCGTAACATCAGTTTGATATTTAAGAATGCCGCCGTTTCGGGCGACGTTAACCTTGACAGTAATAAATAAATAATAATAAAAAAAACAACCGGAGGAAAAAATTGTTTTGATTACGGATAAATTCTATTGGTAGAAAGGACATAAAAGTAAAGTTATAAAACTTGACCTACAATAACTGTGAGTCATCGTTTGGATCATTAATTTCCCCTACTTTGGCCGTTGAACTTGTATGTTGTTATTATCGAGAATTATCGTAAATATAAAAGAGATTTTTAAGTAGTAAAATATACACCATTTTTATAAAAGTGTAACACCAATAATCTTTATTCATTTTTACTGAATTTTACACCCCAGTTCAACCGATANTTTAAATAAAAAAAAAGTTTATAAATATTTTGGATTTTTAAATTATTTAAAATAAATTATTTATATTGTAATATAGAGACACGAGAGCGATGAGATAGGGCTCGAGCCGTTCATAGTTGTGGGACTTCACCACTCATCGAAGACCATAAATAAAACTAATAGAAAACAAGATTTTTTTTAAACCTCTTGTCAAAAAACTGTGATTTATATTAATTTCTATATATATAAGACTACATTTTTGACTCCTCTGTATCTGGGTCCTCCGTTAAATGGCCCTGCTTGGACGCTTCCTCTACTGCATCTGACGTAACAGTTTTTTTAGGGTGATCGTTTACGAAAAAATGACCTAATTATATGTAAACAGAATGTGTGGAGGTGTCTTTATATTTTAGATAAAATTTTGTAATATTACACCCGTATAAAAACTAAAAATTCAGCTCTAGTTTTAATTTAAATGCATAACCGAAAGGATTTTTGTGTGAAGAATAGGCTATGTTGTAATGTCACGTCTCACCTGTATTCCAAGATACAAGAAAAGAACTGCATTTCAATGAGTTTTCAGAACGAAGAAGTTATAATTTTGCAAAATAAACAAAAAGAAATGTGCATTTCTTCTTGCAACCAAGTAATTTATGGCTGCAGGAAGAATTTCAGTTCTTTGATTTCACTTCATAAATAATAATAAAAAAAACAACCGGAGGAAAAAATTGTTTTGATTACGGATAAATTCTATTGGTAGAAAGGACATAAAAGTAAAGTTATAAAACTTGACCTACAATAACTGTGAGTCATCGTTTGGATCATTAATTTCCCCTACTTTGGCCGTTGAACTTGTATGTTGTTATTATCGAGAATTATCGTAAATATAAAAGAGATTTTTAAGTAGTAAAATATACACCATTTTTATAAAAGTGTAACACCAATAATCTTTATTCATTTTTACTGAATTTTACACCCCAGTTCAACCGATAGACCAAGGTCTCGTTTGTTTCTAAGCTGATCCTGAGTAATATCACGTGTTGACTTTTTATCTGTACAGTTTCTAAGTTCAGTAATCTTCAAATAATAATAATAATAATAATAATAAAACAATTATAAGAGTAATTTTTAAAAAATATATTTTTATGTAACTCGAAATTTAAGCTGTCGATTATACAGTTCGAGTGTACTTTTATGTAAGTAGTTTCGGTGTTCTTTTGTACACGTAGCTGTATCGATATGAGTAAATATCGATACATGTACATTCCTACGAGATTTCTTTTATAAATTATCATTGGTTATGTAAAATATTCCAATGAAATGTTTATGTTTCCTTGACGTTTCCAATTGAAGGACGTGCAACTAGTCAAAACTGGATCAAGAGGTATGCCTTTTTTTTTGTTTTAATTAACTCAATCGAATTACAAAGGAAGTTTAATATATTAAATATGTTCTAATTCACTCGATTTAGGCAATAATTTAAGCACTTTTACTTTATTTATTTTTTTCTTTTGTTGTATTTAAAATAAAATAAAAAAATAATAGAAAGTATCAGTGAATCTGGGGCATAGTTCTTACATGTACAAGGATTTTATGTATGTTTTATATATATATATAATTTTTTATACATGTATAGAAGCTAGATATAATAAATTTTAATAAAATTTAATTAAATTTACAGAAAAATTACAGAAAAATTCTCGTATCTAAATTGATGCTGTGTAACTTATTAACAATTAAAAATAATTAAAATGTTTATTACAAATATAAAATAAAACAATTTGAAATTGTAAAAATATGCAGAATTTTAAATAAATTACTATTAAAAATATTAAAATAGAACGAAGCGATATTTGATTTTGTTCTCTTGAAAACACATCAAGAGAACAAAGCCAAATTTCATTTCGATTTTACTGAATTTTATGACGTTAACATTAAGCAATATTATAAATATTAAGCAAATAAATTGCAATAAATATTAGAATATTTTGATATATTTTTTTCCAGATTAATTAATCCATTCATTAGAATATTCCCAAATTACAAAGAAGGAGCTATCAAAATAAATTATCGATCCATCAACAAATCTATTGAAATAATGGATCAGAGAAAAGAGTTTTCTCTTCTAGTGGATCAATTATTTTAACTCTTATGATTAATTAATTAAATTTTCCACGAATTTATCCAATTCTCTCTATTCTCTCGGATTGAATTCTCTTGTAAATGCTACACTAAAGTCGTTGTAATGAAAGTTAAAGTGCTACTCGGATGACGTTTTTGTTTTTTGTTCTAATTCTTTGTAAACGCGTAAAACTTAAAATAAGTTTATCAGTTTATATTTTGGATAATATTTTATCTGTTTTTCACTGTTTAAAAATTATATCAGAACTTTAAACAGTCAAATAATGGTTTAAAAATGTTATCTTATCTCTCATTGATTAGATGTTTTATGATGTTTTGATTGCTCATTGTCTCTTAATATAATAAATATAATTATAAATATATAAATGAGTTATTTTTATAAAGTTTTATTATTTAAAAATATTTAGAAATAATGAGAAATAAAATAAAACATATTTTTTTTTTTGCTCCAACATGCGTAGCGTAGCTGTTTAAGCTTGGTTAAATTCACCCCGCTATGCTATTTTACCCCTAGGACCTAGATTAAACGGTTCTCTGTGTCCGGGACATGGGCAAATGGACACTGCTGAACTACTAAACCATTTAATCCCTCATATTTTGAATCAAATGACCTTCTGTGTAGAGGATTTACACCAAATGATCCAGCTGGGATTCCCTCTCTCTGCAGTTTTCTCGGTGATCTTAATCATTCCTTCTATTTTTAAATAAAAAAAAGTTTATAAATATTTTGGATTTTTAAATTATTTAAAATAAATTATTTATATTGTAATATAGAGACACGAGAGCGATGAGATAGGGCTCGAGCCGTTCATAGTTGTGGGACTTCACCACTCATCGAAGACCATAAATAAAACTAATAGAAAACAAGATTTTTTTTAAACCTCTTGTCAAAAAACTGTGATTTATATTAATTTCTATATATATAAGACTACATTTTTGACTCCTCTGTATCTGGGTCCTCCGTTAAATGGCCCTGCTTGGACGCTTCCTCTACTGCATCTGACGTAACAGTTTTTTTAGGGTGATCGTTTACGAAAAAATGACCTAATTATATGTAAACAGAATGTGTGGAGGTGTCTTTATATTTTAGATAAAATTTTGTAATATTACACCCGTATAAAAACTAAAAATTCAGCTCTAGTTTTAATTTAAATGCATAACCGAAAGGATTTTTGTGTGAAGAATAGGCTATGTTGTAATGTCACGTCTCACCTGTATTCCAAGATACAAGAAAAGAACTGCATTTCAATGAGTTTTCAGAACGAAGAAGTTATAATTTTGCAAAATAAACAAAAAGAAATGTGCATTTCTTCTTGCAACCAAGTAATTTATGGCTGCAGGAAGAATTTCAGTTCTTTGATTTCACTTCATTTTAACTTTTTAAGTTCTTAGCCAATGGGCAGGAGGAAAGTTACTTGGAGGATCGCATTGCCTCCCAGTGTCGGCAAATTACGTTCAATAGTCGATAGTCACGCATAAAAAAGAAAAAGAATGAAACTATTTTTCGGAATTAAGAGATGCAGAAGTATAAATAAGAGGGCAGTGAAGGGGGAAGGTGAGGAGAGGAGCCAGCCTTGTTAATTGGCAATTGCATCAGTTAGAAAAATCCACGACTCACCCCATGATTGATGTCTTCATACAGTCCTGCCTGTGGGTGCAAATCTTTATGTTTGTGTATATATTCAATGAAATTTCATAATTAAGAAGTTATAACTATACAAAACAAGTATAAAAATTAATGAAATTTTATTTATCAGAAACAATTTATAACTAAAACTCGCGAAGAATTTCTTGACTCTGCGATTTCATTTCATTTTCGAGATCAAAAATCTGAAAGTATGGCGAGTAAAAAAATAATTTATTTGTAAAATTATTTTAAAAATATATTTCGTTTCAATTGCAAACTGTTATTTTATTTTTATTTTAATATATATTTAAATAATCACCGAGAAATTTTTAGTGGAAGATTTTCTAAGTTTACTTTAACTTTCTCCAGAACTCTTCTTTTCAAACGAAGAGTCAATTGATACAAAATCTCTCCAAATATTTAAATTGTGATCGAAGATTTTAATTCCAATGGGGAGAACCGTTATGTTAGTGATTCCTTTATTTACTCTTCTGAAATAGAAGATAGAACAAACGCACGTTTTGATGCAAATACATTACGATATTAAAATTTCATAATAATTGATAAACATTTCGAACGTATGGCACTCCTCTTCAGTCATTAATCTCTGAACATGTCCAACTATGTTGAGACTAATGACTGAAGAAGA
This sequence comes from Centruroides sculpturatus, assembly GCF_000671375.1. Taxonomy (NCBI): domain Eukaryota; kingdom Metazoa; phylum Arthropoda; class Arachnida; order Scorpiones; family Buthidae; genus Centruroides; species Centruroides sculpturatus. Next base: position 214,273 of record NW_019385474.1, on the reverse strand, counting down.
ATGCAACTATGTTGAGACTAATGACTGAAGAAGAGTGCAACTATGTTAAGAGACGAATGACTGAAGAAGAGTGCAATTTTGTTAATAGCTTAATGACTGAAGAGGCGTGCAATAGACACTCGAAATGCATATCAAATATTGTCAAATCTTAATCGTAGCATGCATTGATCAGATTCAAAATATTAAATCTTGATAATATATGTCATCCAAAAATTATATATTTTTTTGTATAAAAATATAAATATTTTCACTATTTTCTCTGTTATCTGTGCATGCAAACAACACGACGATACTTTTAGTAACATATTAAAACGAATTTTAACTTCGTAATTCCCTCTACACCAAATGTAAATGACCTTTATATACAATATAATTATTTTATATGTAGAGTTACATAATGTCTCGACCTTCGCCCTTTGGTAGGAGTTAACTACATTAATTAATATAATTGGCTATAGGGCCGGATTTACACAATATAAGCTGAAGCTACAGCTTAGGGCCTCACGCTACTGATTAGTTGAGTGTGGATCTTATATATTATAGTTTAAGGCCACAACCAATCGAAATCAACTAAAATTGTAGCAAGTAATAGAAAGGTTTATTGTGTAAACTGTAAGTTATATGAGTCAGAATGTTTTCTTTTCACTTATATTGAATTTCATTGGAAAGATGAGCATTCAAGATGACACCTGTTTTCCTTCATCATTATGAAAGCGTGTTAAAGCTGTCAAATGAAAGCTTTAAGAATAGTTGACAAAATACTTGTAAGAGAACTTTTATTTATTTATTTTTTCATTAAACATCTGCATTTATTTACTATAGTAAAAAGTAAGATTCCCTCCATGAGCATCGCTCCCTAGACAGCACTTGGTTTTATCTTGACGTAAACAGTGTCGAGACTTTACTATTTACATCAAACAATACGAATTTAATAGTGTTACATTGATTGTTGTAGACTTTCTTTTCTTTTCCTGTCATAAAAAACACTACTTTATATAAATACTTTAACTCTTCGACAATTTATTTTAAGTGAAAGCTTAAAATTAATACCGTTTTGTTATTTATAATAGAGAAATTTTTATGATTTTTAGCGCTTGAAATTCCCTTAGAACATAATAATAACTTTTACTTTCTGGCTTTTATATGTAACAAAAGGGACGTATGACAATCAATCAAAAAATAACTCCCCCCCCAAGATTTTTACATACAGGGGCACCTTAAATCATCGAGAAATGCAAAAAATTCAGGGGGATTTTGTATGTATGAATATTAATGTGTATGTGTGTGTAAAGGGTACGCCTTTTGTCAAAAATTTCTGAAATTTTGCAGGGAGATTTGTGTATATTATTAAATGTTCGTGTAGAATACGCGAACGGTATAGAACCCCTTTCACCTAGGACCTTTGGTAGGACCTTTGTTCATACATATTTTGACCTCTATATATTATAATCTAGAATATCTTTTGGTGGATTTATAGGTTTAAATTCTTCAATGAAATTCATGAAAATAATATAGTCTTCGGCTGACATACCTTTATTAATCAATAACATCACTTCTATTGGACTTACATTTATATATATATGTCAAGCTGCGGGGGTGTTTGATCGAAATCAACGTGGGTAGAAGAAAGTCACGTGACCAGGCGAGTAGGCGTTGGACGGGTATTCAATTTATCGATCACCTGTAGTGTTCAGTTTAAAACTACTTTTGAGAATATCGTTTAACTTACCTTTGCGGGTGGTTAAATATAGAAAGTATCTAGAATGAAAAGATACAAGAGAATTAGGTTAACCTCTTCAAATTCATATGCTAATATTAATGAATAAATTCTGTAAGGCGAAAAAACCCTTTATTTAAAACAGCTATTAATATAAATTTATTACTTACTTAGTTAATAAACATGTTAANCCCCTAAAAGATAAACCTCCCTGCCAAATTTCAGAAATTTTCGACAAAAAGCCCAGGAGTTATTAAACTTCAAATTGGGTGAACAAACTCGTGTTTCCCACACCCCATAAACATTCACACGTACAGAAAATCCCCCCTTCTTTTACATTTATCGACGTTTCAAGGTGCCCTGAGCCCAAAAAATGTAAAAATTTTGGTATGCATGGTTCTGGAAAACAGTAACGACGGTTTTCCAGAACCATACATAGAAAAACCAATAAAACGAATTAAAAAAAATTCTTCCACGTATCAAAATAAAGATTAATTCATATCATGTCCTTTACATAAAGGATGAAACGTCGGAAATCTCTTTGTGTCTTTACTGGGTCGGATGACTCTACTTGGACCCCCTGATGATAAAAGTAAAACGATTTTATATAAATTAAAAGTTTGTCTGACATCTGAAAGAAAATAATTTCATATGGAACTATTGTGTCGAAGTCTAAAAATAGAAGAGAAATTATTTTAAAAAAAGAGATGTTATGGACATGGAGAATAAAATCAATAACAGAAGAAGGATATAAATTTTCTGAGAAAAGTGAGAAAAGGCACGATAATCATATTCTTTGGAATGCAATTCGAGTCGATTCGAGGATGCATTATCACTCGAGTAGGTGAAATAATAGATTTATGAGGACATTTCTCCAAGTTAAAGATTGTCTTTAGACCAATTTCAGTCTTCTTAATCGTCGAACATTTTTTAATGTCAAGTACAGGCATTAAAATGACTTGTTTTCAATTATCTTTTATCCTATTGTTTTAAAATTATTATTATTATCATTTTACTTTCTCGACTATTATATCCGGGTCAAGAAATGTAAAAAACAAGGGGTGTTTTCTGTATGTATGGATGTTTATGTGTGAGGTGAAGCACTATTTTGTTTACCCAATTTGAAGCTTAATAACTCCTGGGCTTTTTGTCGAAAATTTCTGAAATTTTGCAGGGAAGTTTGTCTGTTAGGGACATTGATTCCATTAAATTTTGGTGATTAAAGGTTGAGGAGATGGGGAGATAGAGGGGCTTAAGTGCCATATCTCGACTTAACCAAGATTTTACTCGTTATTAGTATTCACAACTCTTTTATAAACTCATTTCTACTCTCAAAATTAAGCATTTTGCCACTTTATAATAATAATTAATAATATAAAAAGATTTTGAATACAATCTCATAACAGATGGCGGATGGCGCCATCAAATGTTGCCGAGAAAGTTAAGCAACTCGTTGCTGGATTTTTTTTTTTTAAATTAGAAAATATGCTTAACATCGCCATTGAGGTGATGTTACAATAACATATATTTTATGGTTAAAAGTCGATATTTGAATATGTTATTTATTCAAAAGTATTGTAAAAGTCGGTACAGAATTTTTGCATTTTTTAAAAGAAACAATAAAGAAAAAAAAATTGTATAAAAGTCTTGAAAAGAAATTGTTAAAACATCTGAATAATGCATTTTTCAGTTAGTAGGAATGCAATATGCGATACATTTCACTAGATATTATACTGATCAAACCAGAAGGTGACACTAAGTACTAAAGAATAATGTCTTTTATATACTTCCATGACGTGATTTCTCTCATTTCACTTTGTAATTTATAAAATTATATATAATAAATAAATATATATATATATCAAATTCCTTACTTTACAACCCTTAAAACTTGATTTTCTTTTGCTTGACAAAAAATTACATACACAAGGATACGTAACTAAAATCTATACGTAATGATATACAGGGTGGTCCAGAAGGCAGTTAATTTAGTCAGCTGGCTCCAATTTGGTAAAAAAATTTATATCAGTCGTAAAAGTGGGGTTAATTTAACAGTCTTATAGCAGGATCTAAAGGTGACAACATAATAAAGCATGGTCTCTTACTACTGATATAAATGAAAATAATATACTTGAGCGTACAAATTGGGGGAGCAGACAGGACCAGCCTCCAAAATTTGGGCAAAACAGTGAGGAAAATTTGATTAAAGCAAGAAAAAAAGTTTACAGCGACGAGTTACGTAACTTTCCTGGCAAAAAAGTTAAAATTGTGTGTGATTCCATCTGTTATGAGATTGTATTAAAAAAGTTTTTTATATTATTAATTATTATAAAATAGCTTAATATTGAGAGCAGAGAAGAGTTTATATAATATTGTGAATGCTAATAACGAGAAAAATCTTTGTTAAGTCCAACACCTCAACCTCTCTATCTCCCCATCCCCTCGACCTTTAATCACCAAAATTCAATAACATCAATACCCCTAAAAGATAAACCTCCCTGCCAAATTTCAGAAATTTTCGACAAAAAGCCCAGGAGTTATTAAACTTCAAATTGGGTGAACAAACTCGTGTTTCCCACACCCCATAAACATTCACACGTACAGAAAATCCCCCCTTCTTTTACATTTATCGACGTTTCAAGGTGCCCTGAGCCCAAAAAATGTAAAAATTTTGGTATGCATGGTTCTGGAAAACAGTAACGACGGTTTTCCAGAACCATACATAGAAAAACCAATAAAACGAATTAAAAAAAATTCTTCCACGTATCAAAATAAAGATTAATTCATATCATGTCCTTTACATAAAGGATGAAACGTCGGAAATCTCTTTGTGTCTTTACTGGGTCGGATGACTCTACTTGGACCCCCTGATGATAAAAGTAAAACGATTTTATATAAATTAAAAGTTTGTCTGACATCTGAAAGAAAATAATTTCATATGGAACTATTGTGTCGAAGTCTAAAAATAGAAGAGAAATTATTTTAAAAAAAGAGATGTTATGGACATGGAGAATAAAATCAATAACAGAAGAAGGATATAAATTTTCTGAGAAAAGTGAGAAAAGGCACGATAATCATATTCTTTGGAATGCAATTCGAGTCGATTCGAGGATGCATTATCACTCGAGTAGGTGAAATAATAGATTTATGAGGACATTTCTCCAAGTTAAAGATTGTCTTTAGACCAATTTCAGTCTTCTTAATCGTCGAACATTTTTTAATGTCAAGTACAGGCATTAAAATGACTTGTTTTCAATTATCTTTTATCCTATTGTTTTAAAATTATTATTATTATCATTTTACTTTCTCGACTATTATATCCGGGTCAAGAAATGTAAAAAACAAGGGGTGTTTTCTGTATGTATGGATGTTTATGTGTGAGGTGAAGCACTATTTTGTTTACCCAATTTGAAGCTTAATAACTCCTGGGCTTTTTGTCGAAAATTTCTGAAATTTTGCAGGGAAGTTTGTCTGTTAGGGACATTGATTCCATTAAATTTTGGTGATTAAAGGTTGAGGAGATGGGGAGATAGAGGGGCTTAAGTGCCATATCTCGACTTAACCAAGATTTTACTCGTTATTAGTATTCACAACTCTTTTATAAACTCATTTCTACTCTCAAAATTAAGCATTTTGCCACTTTATAATAATAATTAATAATATAAAAAGATTTTGAATACAATCTCATAACAGATGGCACTACACACAATTTTAACATTTTTGCCGGGAAAGTTACACAACTCGTTGCTAGATTTTTAAACTAATAAAGCAATGGTAGAAGTTTATCTCTGGAAAATTATTAAGAAGTTTTTTGAATGGAACGAGCAATTATTTTATTGTGACATCGTCACAATAATTGCAATTTTTAATCATATTTAATTTATTTAAAGTCAGTAGTGGCTTGCCCCTGTACATCACACTTTTTCCTTTATCAACGGAGTCGTGCTGGTCATCTATCTAACTTTCAGGGGACATTTTTATATTAAATAACATGACTTCCGCTTTGTATCGGAAGTTCGTATACAGATAATCGGGGCCTTTTTCTCCTAGGCTTTCCATATTTGGTCTCGGTTTTCATCTATCTAGATCCGTTCTCGACATTACGGAAAGACAGACAGACGGACGGATGACAGTGGAAATCGCTGTCCAGTTTATGAGTTTACAATAGTTAAGTTTTTCTTGATAAAAATGCTTTGATGACGTTTATTCTTAATAAAATAGAATTTTCTTACATATTGGTCAGTATGTAAAACTATATATTGGGCCATAAACCACTAAACACTGATAAACACGGAATGGTCACGTGGAGTTTTCCGTGTTTTCTTCACGTTCCTACTACCTAAATAAAGGTCAGTTTTCCAAAGAAAGTCTTCTCGAGAGGCATCACCAATCGGCAGATCGTCTCCATGTTGCGTTGCTTTATTCCATTAATTCAATCCAATCTTCAATCGATAAAGTTGATGGGCAGCGTTAACATTACGTTCTTAACATTTCTCCTTCCATTGGATCACACAATAACACTTGATGAATAAACTCAATTTATTTTTATAAATTAGTATTAAATTAATTATCTTACTTTTAAAATTCTTCCTGTAATTCCTTTTAATTGTGGCAAATTTCTTGAATTGGACACAGTTAAATGAATTCTTCCTTTGCCCAAATCTTGAATTTGTGTCAATGTAAAAATCTTTCAATAATTTTTGATGAAAGTAAACATTCCTCGACGAAAAATTCATTTCAAATAGTCTTTCTATTAAATCGAACTATGATTAAAATAGCAAAATTCAATTAGAATTTCTGTTTATTTTCTTTTCTTTTGTATTTCGAATGAATTTTCTATTTATTTTAGTTATAATAATGAAAAATTGAAAACAGGTAACACATAGAAATAGGAATTTTACATATTATCTCGAGTAATTCAGTAAGAAATTTGAATAATAATTGCAAATATTTGAAGATAAGAATAAGATAGACGATGACTTCTCAGAGATCGAAAGAGGCCCGAACTGTATTGAATTGAACAGCTAAAAATTGTATTATAGTTTCTAAATTATAAAATTTGACAAAAAATAAATAAATAAATAAAAATGTCTTCCCCTCTAATACGAAAGAAATGCAATGGAACGAATAATCTGTATTAAATGGTCCCGGAAATATGAAACACGAGTGCATTCTTTTCGTCAGAATATTGCACGCTTTTAGCGCAGTTTGACGTCAACTATATAGTTTTTTTTTGCAGTGTGATATATAAAATGACGTCAAATTGAAGTAATGGTATATGGACTTTATGGTGGCACCCCAAGAATTTTTCGGGACAGATCATCCTAACAACCCAGCCAATCCATTGGACCTTTCCGAACCCATTAATAGTCTTGGTAAAAGTCTCTCTTACTGTCACAGGCGGAAGGAACTTTAAAAGAAAAGGGTCCTTTGCGATAAAACCATAGACAGGCGGGCGAAACTAAAAAAATATATTTATATAAAATAGAGTCAGAAAGTTAAGAACGATTATGGTTGACAAATGTATTTCTTAAAGTAGGGCTTAAAAATAAAATATTTGTGTAAAAATGATTAATGATTATCTTCAGAAACATTAATTTAATTACCCCCTTTTATACATGCAATTCAGAAAAAAAAAATCCATTTTTTTCAGTTTTTAAAGAATAAAAAAGTATATACAAAAAACATTTTTGATTGCACTCTTTAAGTGTTTCTTCATTCTCCCTTTATGTAGCCGAATCTAATAATTTCTAAACTTTTAAATATAACGTCAAATAAAATATTTACAATTGAAACTACTACAAACAATCTTTTATAAAAGAATAAATCTTCAAAAGGAAACTCAAATCAAATGAAATAACGAAATCCCCAGCGCATCAATGAGATATCTCTTCATATGTTATCTCATTTATTTCTGTACAAAAATAGAAATAAATTTATGATTTTATCAAGAAAGTTGTACTAAAAGTCAACAATATATATATAATATTCTTAAGTAAATTATCTAAATTATTAATAAATTCTTTGATAAATATAAGAGAAAGTATGAAAAGTTGATTTTATTCTTTACACTTTGTATAAATATTTAGACAGTGTTCAGATATTTATTTTTAAAGACATTTTAATTTGGGGTTTTAATAACTTTTTCAATGTAAAAATTATTAGATATATTATAAAATACTGTATTAATATTCCGTAGTTTCCTGCAGATTACTTGCATTTGAAATCAGATGTATATTATATATTAAACTTAAAATTTTAAATGATTTCTAATCTTATAATTAGAAATTATATAAAATATTTTATTAAAGTTTTACTTTATTTTAAAATAAGGAAAAATATATTAAAATATTCTAAAAGCCAACCATTTTAAGGGGAGGATAAGTTTATGATACAGCAAATGACAGACAATCAGCAGGACTTTAAACGTAAAGATTACATCTATTATTTTACCAAATTGAAGTTATCAAGTCATAAAATATATCAAATATATTATTTATAAACGTAGAATCTATAAATTCATCAGGAATGACTCTCCCCTCTCGGCATCAGGAATCCCCCTCGGCAGGGGACGACTCCTTGGAGGACTTTCTATAGGAAACTGGCTCCCTATTTAAGGATTACAAACGTGAAGAAAACCCGGAAAACTCCACGTGGCCATCTCGTTGATGAGGCGCGAACCCACGACCTCACTAAGTGAATAAAAACCACCGAACACTGGGTTCAGTGGTTTTATTCACTCAGCTATCGGAAATTTCGTAGCGATTTCGAGATGCTGAATGTGGCAATAATGCTAATTACTTTTTAACCGTTAATTTTTAAAGTATTGTATTTCTAAATGAAAATGGATAACCTTAAAAGAGCGTTTACGACGTGTTGTGTTGTATGAGTTTAAAAAGGAAGTACGCAGCGGAAGCAACACGTAGTTTTTATAGTGTTTACACGGAGGTGTTCTTTCATTTAGTGCCCGAAGGAAACGGTTTTCTAGATTTAAACAGGAAAACTTTTCTTTTAGAGACGAATCCCGTTCGAGCAGAGCAAATATAGACGACTGTGGCGTACTTATGTAAGATTAACAAGTGATGTAAAGCACCTGCGTGCGTTTTCTAAGTGGAAGGGGAAAGAATGGCCCATTTTTGGGTATATACGAGTAAGAGGCGATGAAAAATGGGTACTATACAGCAATATGAAAAGGAAAAGACTGTGTTTTGCAGACTGCACGATTCTGTGCAGTCTGTACAACACCGTAGTAACTATTAGATCGAAAGAAGATAATGCTGTAAGTATGATGTAATCATAAAGAAATCTTTTATTACAAACTTTTAAAACCTAATAAAACCATTACTGCATAGAAATATTGTCACAATTGGAAAATACTGAAATATACCATTGAAAAGAAAAGACTAGAGATAATAAGAAAACGTGGAATGGTGTTGTAATGTGGTAACTTTATGGTGTATGTTGTTCCATTACGATAATGCCAGACTCTACAAATTAGTTTCTAAACAATATGAAATATATATTTGATGAATTTATATGACTTGTTAACTGTATAATAACTCTGATATATTAATTTTATGTATAAATACTTTTCCTTATAATAGCAATAACTCAGGGGTGGCCATATCTTGTCACGATAGCAGCCAGTATATTTCTGATACACTAGCTGCTATCGTGTCCTATATTACATATACAGTATATATATACAATATATACACAGACAGTGTTTTACTTACGAGGAGTAATGTGGGTATTGAATTCCCGGAGGCTTTATAGTATTTTTTACACCATCCTCCCAGATCACCCCACCACTGTATATAGAGTTAACAGCACCAAGTTGGACCTCTATCTCTAAGTAATGAGAAGTATGGGTTTGATATGTTGGAAATTACATTGAATTATATACGATTATTTTATTTTTCTGCACTCAGTTAACTGTAATTTAGTACAGGAACATCTGATCATCATCTCTTAATGATGTTCTTCTAGATGATACATCTAGATACACTTGCAACACAGCTAAATGGATATGTTTTCTTGTTAGTAATTGTTATTTATATAGTATTAATTTAGATTTCATTCAATATACCCTATAAAAATTTAATTTACATTTAAAAATAATTGCGTATTATATATTAAAATATATAATTTAAATTATTTTTAAATCATTAAATACGTTTACAGTTCAGATATTAAGAATATTTTATCAGTTTTATCTGTTTATAAAATTAATAATTTATCTTATTTATTATTTATTTATCCAATTTATCTATTGTTTATTTATTTTAATAAATATAAGAAAGGTTTGTAATATATTGAGATATTAGAATTAATTTTAATCATTAAAACGTTAAAATAAATTTAATTTAAATTAATTTAAATTAAATTTTGATATTAATTTATCAATTTTTCATACTGATTTTAATAATAAATTAGAATATATTGTTAGAAAATCTTTAAAATTAATTTAAATAACTTTAATTTAATTTAACTTAATTTATTAATAAATTTTTAGATCATTTATTCAATAACTTGTGTAACTTTTAATAAGAATCAGTAAATAATTTATAAAATAAATCAATGTATTAAGGTTCAAAATAAATACATTTCTATCATCATGAACTAAAATTCTATTAAAATAATTTTAATTCAAGATAAATATACCCTTATAAACTTTGATAAAATTGACCCTTATAATTTTATCTTTTTAGGATACAGATTAAAGAAATAAAATAATAATATATATACACATAATTTACATATTTCAAATACTTTATTTATCATCAGACTGTATGCATGTAATATAAAGTAAACATCAGTGCAGTATATATATATATAAGCCTATATATTTAAAAGTATACTTGAAACACATAAAGCAAAACACAGTTAACTCATTTTTGGGCCACTTTGTATATATATATATATATATATATA
>NW_019385474.1:188115-203534 GCF_000671375.1 Centruroides sculpturatus | reverse complement strand
AAATATATAATAATAATAATTTATTTTAATAAATCTAAAAAGTATTTTCTGGATTTTTAACAGTAATATATACAGTCGACCCCCCCTATAACACTGTTGATAATTCCGTTTTATATAAATTCCATGTTGTACGATTCACTTAGATTTTACAAATTTTTGTGCCGGACTGTGAACGGCACACATATTTGTAAAATCTAAGTGACTCGTACAACATGGAATTTATATAAAACGGAATTATCAACAGTGTTATAGGGGGTCAACTGTATATGATATTTTTATATATAATATGATAATAATAATAATAATGTACATATATGGAAAAACTTACTTGATGTTTACTTTATGTTATAAACTGTAAAAAATTTTTTCAACAAAAGAATAAATAAAAAAAGTTCTTACATTTTTTATGTCATCTTTTTAATGGATTTGGAATTTTCAAGTACAATACTTGTGCTTTAAGAAAATATTTATTTTGACTAACTTTCTATGGAAGAATTTAAAAAAAAACAGTAATAAAAAATTTTCATATAAGCAAACAAAATTACAATTTAATATAACAAATTAATAATAATAAACTTTTTTAAAGTAATTTTAATTATTAATAATCTTTAAATTAATTTTTTAAATTGAAAATAATTAAGAGTTTATAATTTCCTTTATTTATTTTTAATTATTTCTTTAATAAATTGAATTTAATTAATTATAATCTTTTATTGATTTATAGCTTACAATTTGTTAAAGCAAGGAATAAATTAATGTGTTTGTAATAAAGGGTGGCTCAAAAAACAATTAACCGATACGCGTTTTTAGGAATGTACCTTGGTTAACTGACTTTTGTACGTGTTTCGTAGCCTGCCGAGTGTGGCCTTGATCAGTTTATAAGGTCTATAAATAATAAAAAAAAGAGTAAGAAAGTATCAATAATAATTAGTTAATTGCTGTAACAGATTTAATATATCAATTTATAAACAATTTGATATGATTATTAAAAATATGTAAATATCGATAAGGCTCAAGGCTATTAAAAGCTTATAAATATTAAAATAATGCCTCTAAATGAGGATAAAAAGGCAAATTCGAAAGACAAAAATCATTTGTCTCGATGCCACGCGACGTGACGCGAGCCATTTATAAGTAGGATGCGACGCGACGCGTAGGATGACATATAAATGACAATAATTTCTATCTATAATATTATATATTTTTTAAAAAACCATTAATTATTCTCATAAAATTATTCCAGAATTTCTGATAATAAAATTATATTAATTTAACAAACCATTTTTAAAAAATTACAGTATAATTAATTCAGGTAAATAAAGTCTAAATATTAAAATTTTTCTAATTTAAATTAATAAGAAGAAGAAGTAGTAGGAAATTCTTCACTTTAAAATATAAAAATTTAATTAAATAAATCGATAAAATTCGAAAAATTTCCAGAATAAATTGAAGATTAAATTGTTTACAAAGATAACAATTCAGTTGACAGTTCCTTTGTTTATAACAAATATATACTTTTATAGTTATATATATTTTTAAAAAAATTTATAATAAACCTCATTAAAACTAAATACCGAATATTTAAATGATGTATATTTTTCTGTTTTATAAAAAATAAAGAAAAATTTAATAATTTTAATGAATAGAACAGAATCATTTTTCATTCTACTTCAATATAAACATGTTCCATCTATTGAATAGCATTATGAAGGTCGTTAGATGCCATTTGATTTTCGTTTCTTCCTTTCATCTATAATCAAATTCTTTTGTCAGCCTTTGAAAGCTTAAATTTCAAAGGATTTAAGCTTCCAAATATTATTTAGTTCTGGTTTCTTTTTCCCCAATAAATGTTCACTTAAAATATAGGATATAGAAAGAAAATATAGAATACAATTTAATAGATTATATAATATAAAATTTACTCGTATGAGTGATTCGTAGCTTTTTAGGGCATTTAAACCAAATTCAACAAATCATCAGGCTTTGGCCAAGTGGATAGAAACCGCTGAAAACTGATATTTTGTCGCGGGTTCGCACCTCACTATGCTGGGTGTTTTTCGGGTTTTCTTCACGTTCAGGCTCTCAATTTAGTCTTCAGATGATACGATGGATGATAATCATGCAGATGCACGACAATACGGAGTTAATATTGATTTGATAAACCCGCAAAAACATTAACGAGCACGTTATTGTACGAAATCAATGATTTCTCCGCATATAATATTTAAATTATTTTACAGACATTATTGTATTTCCGTCCGGGGTCTTCAGCGTGTTACGAGCTGAAGATTTTGCCATTCGGAATTCCTTTGAACGAATGGCAAAATCTTAACATGCCGGATTATTATAGGTCGTCGGATTAAGAACGTTTACTATACCTAATTGACTCGTACAACATGGAATTCATATAAAACGGAATTATCAACAGTGTTATAGGAGGTCGACTGTATTTAAAATGAGGTATAATAAACGGAAAATGTTATCGAATTTTTGTTGTATATGAACTTTAAACAGTATTCTAAATCTAAGATTCAATGCAAACTCCATATATATATACAGTATATACGAAAGGTTGTATATATATATATATTGTCCAGAATATTTTTCAAATAAAATATTTTTTACCAAAGATACGTGGCAATTTTAATAGGATTCTAACTTTAAGTTTAATTGCGTTTTAAGGGGGAAAGGGGGATTTAATTGCTATTAAATGAATGAATAAATAAACTTAATGCCTTTATAAACAGCCTAAAAAGTTCCTATATAAATTTAATTTTAATTAAATCGTTCATTTATTAATTAAAATGCATAAAGTATGTTTTATGATTGTAAAAATTTAATTAAAAATTCTCTTGTAATTTCCGAATTGAATTTCTTAGTAATTAAAAATTCAAATTAAACCCGAATTAATTATTATTATTTAAATTTAAAGTTCAATTTATAATTTTCGTAGATTTGTGTAGAAAGTCTTTACCAATGTGTCTTTTCCACATGTAAATGCGAATGTGTCATTGACACAATACAGTTGACATGGAATAACGTTGCCAGAAATGAGAATAAAATCTATTTATAATGTCTTTGAATATTTTTTAAGTCTGAAAAAAATAAAATTTAAAAAATAAAGAAGAAAAGAGATGTGATGGGAATAATCGCAACGAAGCGCATCACATCTTGGCTCATCACTTTTCTTCTCACGCTGTCTCATCTGCGACAAAAGACAGAAATATATTCGAATATTCTGATGGTTAAATTATATTAAGTTATATATTTAAGATATTTATCAAGTATTAAAAATAAAAATTCTTACTACAAATCCTAACTAACGACGTGAGTTGACGTAAACATGAGTAAATATGCGGCGTTTTTGAGTAATGAATGCGCTGAAATTCATACGACATCAAAGGAAAAAATAACTAAATTTAATATTCAAATCAATTTATTAACTTAATCTGATTATAACTTATAATGGACCCATCAAATTTGTGAAGTACAGAGAAACGTCATCTTAAAAAATAGAAAAATAGAATGGCATGTAAAAATATTCGCTGTTTTTAACATAAAAACAGTAAAAGAAATAAGCCAAGAAGTAAAATTTATATATTTAATTAAATATTTAAAAAATTTCTTAATTAACTTTTAAAAAAATCAATAAAAGAAGCTACCATTTTGATGGAATGAGTTGCTGAAGAAATTTACAGAAAGGATTTATATATAATTTCAATTGATTAAAAGAAAGAAGTAAAAGTTCCAAAGTTGGACTTCCCTACATCCTGAACACACCTGTATTGAATTCTTTTAATTGGAACCATCGAAGTATTTTTTTCTTTTTCCGTCTTTTTCGAATACCTCTTTAAATTGGACACATTTTTCTGGTGACGACCAGTGGCCTAATGGGTAAAACCACTAAACACCGGTAGTGGGTTCTATCCACACCAACGGTCGTGGAGTTTTCGGGATTTTCTTCACGTTTCTAACATCTAAATAGGGGCCAGTTTCCCATAGAAAATCCACTTGGAACATCGCCCAAATAATGCTTTCTCTTCTTGTTCCATCAATCTTTTATGTGGAACCACTAATGTCTAACTTAAAGAGGTTTTTATTGTGTATTGTAATGAAATCTTATACGAATGTATGAGACAATTTCTGTGTTAGTTTCGCTACTTACAGCCAATGATATATTGTGTTCGATGAGAATATAATAGCATAAACAAGGCTTGGAATGTGTAAAAAATTGTCAATGACAATTCTTTCAGCCAAATTTGATAGATTTTATAACTTTCTTGTGGACTTCAATTTATTGTCGCATCATCACACAGCCCGAGTGTTTGAAAAACTTTTAGAAATTTGACTGTATTTGAATGAGGCAGTTATTGTACGATTTACGATGGTCAACTAACTTTTGGGTCAACTCTTATAATAAAAATCTCTCAATAATCTCCAACAAATATTTAAGAATACATTCAGTTACTGGATAAATAATTATCATCTTCTTATTTCTATAATTTCTGTCTCTTTCAATTTCTGTCTCCTCCAAATTATCTTTCAATTTCTTGTCTCCTCCAAATTATCTTCAGTTTAAAAACATTTAATTATTAGAGATGGAGCATCAGAAATAAAAATAATTAATACCTACTTATTAATAAGTATTATGAATTATTCTAATTTCGAATAAATTTTACGCAATTAAATTTAAAATAATTAAATAGATACAAATTACATACATTTAATTATTATTTAGTAGTTTTAATACGATTTTCTAAATCGTGTTTTCGATTTACAAAATTACATTTACTAAGTTTATAATTAATATTTTTGATATTTAATTATATAAAGTAATAAATTTGGAAATTTATTTTAAATTTTTAATATATTAAAACGAGTTATTTCGGTTACAGAAATTAAAAAATGAACGTAGAAAAGGAGAAAGAATCTTTACTATCGACCGAACGAGAAAAACATTCTGTTGCAAAATCTCAAGTAAGAACTGTTTATTCTCTACGTGTAATCCAGTATTAAGAGTTGATATTAAAAACATAATAATCTAAATAGTCTATATTTATATTTTAAAATTATAATTTCTTTTTATTAGGACTGTACTTTTAATATAAGTATACAACATAAGCACCTTTATGTGTATAGGGGAGATCGGGGCAAGATCGGCATGTTAAGCTTTACTTAAATTTTGTGTAATAAATACTGCTGTAAACTGAAAAAAAAGCTTTGCATATTGTCTATTGGAATGTTACCTTACTATAGAACTGGTTAAAATCAGTTTGGAAATAAAAATAATTAAAATAATTACAACTTTACAAGAAGAGAGAAATTGACGAAGTTGCCCCGGGTATAGGGGCAAGATCGGCAACTTCTCTCTTTTTGTAAAGTTGTAATTATTTTAATTATTTTTATTAAAGTTGCCCCTGGTATAGGGGCAACAGTAATGGGGCAAGATAGGCACGTATATAAAATTATGTTATTAACAATGTATAAGTTGGAATTCACTATTAAAACAAAGAAATACAAATCCAACACCCATTTAATATTATTACAACGAAATGCAAGTTCAAAGACATATATACATGAATAACAAATGCAAACATGTTTTCATTTATCATCTGTTTGATTTTTATCCTTTGCTTCTAATGTGGCTTTATGTTGCCGATCTTACCCCGCTAGTCATGATTTCGAAACATTAAGTACAACCCTGAGAACAGAATGCCAAGCCACGATCTGGCCACGTGAATAAGTTGAAGTTACATCCTTCTAACAGGAAAAGTAACTTTCGTTATCATGGAATTATAACAAAACCTGCCAATTCAATATAAATGGAAAAAAAATATTATATGGAATTGAACGAAAATGAAAATTTGCTTGATAATTCAACTACGCTTGTTGGAGAACAATAAAAACACTACACTCAACAAGCCACCAATAAAACTCAACTGCCTAACCTATAACCAAAGTCTCCTTTTAATTTGTTTTTTAAAAAAAGCGCTTGACAAACTTGCCCCGCATGCCGAAGTTGCCCCGATCTCCCCTATATAAAGTAGGAACAGGACCTTTATGTGTAGTCTACTCCAACCTTTTATTAATTTACGTCTTTAAAAAGTCCCATAAATAAATAAAAAAAAGGGCGACTTTTTCACATATTTGCATGGTTAATCCCGTAAGGAGTTCGACTCATGCTTCATTGTTAAGAGTCATGTGAATGTGTGTTCACCTCTATATATACGTATAAAGTGTTTTCACATCTACTGTACACAAACTAGAAAACAAATCTAACACGATTCGAACTCTTTTATACGAATTTACTGTGCAAATAATGTGTGAAAACACCTCTATATATTGTTTACAGGACTTTTTAAAGATCTGTGCCTGCAAATTAAGGCACTCTCCTGTTAAAAACTGTTTCTGTTTATGATGTGTTTTTTTAGAAGATTTTGCTTTCATAAAAGGTTTGCGCTGATTTTTTTACAAAAAAAATCAGCGCAAACCTTTAGTTTTTTATATTAAATGCAGCAATAAGAGTTGATTTCTTTTTTTTTTGGATTGAATCTAATAATAAATTTCTGCTTAGTAATATTATATTAAGCTTTATATGACGTGATTTAATCGCTTGTAAGAATTGATGAATACATAAATTTGCTAGTTACAATAAAATTTATTTCTTGACAGTTTATACTAAAATGGAAGATATCGCGCATCAGCATATGTCAAAGTGAGAGGATAAAATAGATTATAAATCAATAAGTTCAGTCGTAAGATAATTTTCTTGTTTCTTTTTTTAATTCTCTTTACTTGTAATTTACTTTATTCCTATTGTAGTTATGTAGTTAACTCTTCATAAAGTTATTTATCATTGAAGCAAGAACAGAAGCTAATTACTTTTATGAAGCAATTATGCTTGTATAGAACCTGTGTAAACCGGAATTGCACGGTAGCGAATATATATATATATTTGACCTTTTCCTTTGCTATTCCTATTGTAGTTATGTAGTTAACTCTTCATAAAGTTATTTATCATTGAAGCAAGAACAGAAGCTAATTACTTTTATGAAGCAATTATGCTTGTATAGAACCTGTGTAAACCGGAATTGCACGGTAGCGAATATATATATATTTTTTCTCGTTTGATAAGTTTCCGTTTTGAACAGGTTACTTTTTAACATAACAAATCGCTCCGTTCCGAAGAAATTTTTCTCCTTAGACAGGTTTCCGTTATATTCAGGTTCCTTTTGGAGAGGTTTTACTGTAGTTAGCTTCTTTTATAAGTCAATATAAAACTAAGATGAATAAAAGTAATCTAAAAATAAAATATTAAAATTTTTCTTGTATTTTTACGTGAAAATTGCTAAAAAGTGTTCAAAATTTTGATAAAAATTGGTGCGAGAATGCATTTTGGTTCCTTAAAACTAAAATGAAAATTTATATCCTGAATTCAGATGGGTTGTTACGTACAGACAACCGAACGAAGTGCTAATTTAAGCTATTTTTTTTAAAAAATAGAGATTAGATAAATATATAAAACGTAGATGAAATTCGTGTTTAAAAATTAACACTTTTTTTCTGATTCTACGATATAAACAAACATAAAATAAATGTTCGAAAGTTAAGAATAAATTACGAAATAATAAACTAATAAAACGCTAATTGGAAGTTCATTGATCGAAGGAATTCTGCAATTTATTCCTAGAATAGACTAGAATATTGTATAACAGTCAATTCGGGAGATTTGATTGATCATCCTACGCGTTGGAGAGTCTTCACACAAAGATATCTGTCCACTAGAAGAGCTTAGATAGATGGGCATTCTCACTTAATTGGAGAGACCATTATTTCTGAAATTGGCAAAAATGGATCTTGAAGAATCCTATGAAAAAATTTTTTTATATAACATATTCCTATTATATGAAATATGAGGCTAAATGTGCTGACTCTTTCAAGAATTTTAACAAGCTAGAAACTATTTTCAATGGGTTCATTATCACCACTTTAGAAATTTAAAAAATGTCGGCAGTAAAAAAAAAATGGCTAAGAAACACTGATATAAAGAGTGAATTTGTATTCCTAATTTTCAAAAAAGTAAGCTTATTTTTATGGTATGATGAAGGTAAATTGATTATCCACTCCATAATATTCTCATCTAGCGATGGTGAAGCTATAAAAGAGATTTCCCCTGATAAAAGCCTAGATTTCATATCGTCTTAAAATCGGGACTTCTTAATAATCATTCTGTATGATTTAAATACAGTCAAACATTGATTTAGCATCTCTGAAACTGGCACTACATCGAAGTACATTGAATATTAAGAATTGTATTCGGGGTCTACGCGTTTGAACGTCAAATCATTTGGTGATAATGTTGTTTACAATGCAAAATCTTATCTAAGAATCCACAGATACTAAAGGGATACTATTTAATATATTGTACGTACTGTACATGGGTTAGTAATTACGCCAATGTATACTCGTAATGATTTACGAGATTGGCACTATTTAGAAAAGCGCTGTATTGAGGTTTGACTGTATTGAGACAAGTTAAACTATAATATACAACGTGCCTTTTCCTCTCTAATAAAAAATAAGCAGATTTGTAGGGTGATGCCGTAAACTATAACTTGTTTAACTTATGTACAAATTCGGCCCTACGAATATTAATATAGATTTCCCCATCCCTTCTATCTTGGAAAGCCAAAGAGTCTTATGACTAGGATCTGCTTCTGTATTATCTTTTGACTGAAGTTCTGTTTATCACATCTATTTTCCTCATTTATGCACTTGATATTACGAAAATCGATTTTCCAAAATTTCATTATACAAGTTATGGACATCTCCTGTATAACGCCCTGAGGAAACCTCTTTAAATTGGACAGATTTTATAGAATCAATAGTGATTAACTAAGGTTTTACTATTTTCTCCTGTTTGTATTTTTCTACAGATAAAAACATATAAAATCAAGTATTAAACAACAATAAAAAACAATATCCAACTAATCTGATTACGTGATAGAAAGACATATGACGTATTATTGTAAAGAATAGTTTAAAAGAAAATATATATAATGCTGTGTAAGCTTTAAGAAATAACTCAACCATGGATAAGTGGAAGCGCTTCGAATAATCTTTTGATATTACAACAAGTTTTTTAAAAAAAACATTTCTATTTTTGAACGTATAACAAGAATTTTAGTAGGAAAGAAAACAAAAATAATAATAATAATTTAGCTACTATAAAATTTTTTATATGAATTGTATTGATCCAGAATGACCGTTTGGCTTCAGTTCTATAAGGATTGACAACATAAAATTTAGGTTTTATGTAACTTAAAACAAGTTTAATTTAACGTAAATTTAGATTAATCTTAATTTAATATCTATCTATGATTTATAAAATGTAATAGCGTTAAATGAAGGTTAAAAATATAATATTTTTAACATTCTGAGGCTTTAAAAAGATAGACTCAGTGTCTCTCTCGACCTCTGAAGGGCTCCTTATATCGATTACAATAATATAAAATAAACTAAAAAATATTAAATCTCTGTATTATTTATACCAAATTATCATTCTTAACGCTATTTTATATATATATTTTAATATACTAAGGGCCCCCAATTGCAAGCCACCGTGCTTCTATCGATCCTCGAAAGGCCCGAGTATGTTGTTTTGTAAACGGTAACACAACTCGTAGGCGATCTACCGAGGGGGGATGCCTCTCGGGAGGACTGTCTATAAGAAACTGGCCCTTATCTAGGTGTAACAAGTGTGAAGAAAAACCGGGAAACTCCATGTTGACGAGGCGCAAACCCACGACCATTGTTCAGTGGTTTTGTCCATTCGGCCAATGGTGGGCGCAAATATCGCTTATAACAATGTAAAATAAGCAGTAAGCAAGCAGTTACGTTTCCTGAACACTAGGAGTTCGGATGAGCTGGCTGCGCGGATTTTCTCCACGTCTGTAACGCTTGAACAGGGCCTAGTTACCCTTAAAAGACCTCTCGTAAGGCATTATTCCCCTCGTAACGACCATCATAAACACATACAATTACCATTAAATGACAATTACGTCACACTTTACCACGAACAGATATAGTCTAGAAGCTCATGCCCAACTAGCCGATACAAGACACGTAAAATTTACTTTATTTTTACGGTATTTTTACAGGCATTTAGAATGATATTAAATATGCAAATTTAATTCAAAATTATTTCATTACAGATTAAGATTTAAATTTCCAATTAGTAACTTAGAACACTTAATAGATTTTTAGTGTTTTTCATTGTCTTTTGCATTAACGAAAAAAATACTGAATGAAATAAGCATTAATCATTGTACTTAATATTGATCATATTTATTTAATTGTAGTAAGATATTTCTTAATGATGTTTAATAGAATTTTGTCACTCTTGAATACATCATTAATCTTCCAAAGCAACTTTTATTGCAAAATCCTAATTCTACTTTTAAATTGCACTTTCTTAATAGTGTCAAAACATCATTGAAGAGTACTTTTATTACATAATTTTTAAAATTAAGAAATGTGAAGAGAAGAAATCATTTAATTACTGTAAAATTTCCAACAAAATACAATAAACTTTTTCCTAAACTACCCATTTAAACAAAATACAATAAACTTTTAATGGATTCCTTTGCAAAAAAGAAATTTTCCATATAGTTCTGCACATAATCATGAACTATATTAAATATAATCTTNTTTTACAGGCATTTAGAATGATATTAAATATGCAAATTTAATTCAAAATTATTTATAATTACTTTTATAATATTCGAGAAGAAAATCTTACTTAAAACGAATATATATATATATTTGACCTTTTCCTTTGCTATCGGAGATTAATTTCTGTACTTGACTCTATAAAATTCTGTAAATGTCCTTCGATTGAAGCGATAGATTTTTATTTTCGCTTTCACCATCAAATGATTAATCAGTCTTTCGTATTTTTTATGTTCTAAATTAGATTTCAAGCTTCTAAAAAAATAGAAAAAAATAGTAATAATCTCATTTTAAATTATTGCATAAACGGAAAAAGAATATCGAAAACAATCTAATCCGATAAGCATATTTATTTGACCTATTTCTTTCGTCAATAATATTTTATCGAAGTTTTTAAGTTGAATGTTGAAATTTAAAATAAATATTTAGATAAATCATTATTTAAAATAAATAAATAAATATATATTTTTTTCAATTTAAATAATGTATTTCGTTCTGCAATCGTAACCAGTGGCTAGGGCCTGATTTAATCTTGGTTAAATCCTCTTCATTAAATAATAATAAATTTAGAAGAGTGAGGCCTTGTGTGTAAATTCGGCTCTCCTGTGGAAGTTTTAAGTATAGACAAACTAAGGCTTTTCATTTTTGGGGCCTCATATAAGCACGATATAATTGATTACGGTCTTAATAAATTTTCCGAATTAAACACTAGTTAAAATCAATGGCTTTAGTAAAAACAAAATGCATTTTCCTCTGATTCCAAGGGCCCTAAATGAGTTTTGTTTTTATAATGTTTTATTATAATAATTGAGAAATAATAAGTTATTTAATATTAAGTGTAAACATGCTTGATTATTGCCCAACTATTTGTTAAAAAATATATTTAAAGTATGGATATCTGATGGAATAGTTCCTTAAAATTTAATTTACTAGGACCTCCAATACGCCTTTGACCAGGATTCCAGATGACATCGAGTATTATATGATGGAACTTTATTATATAAACTTATAGGCCCCTCGAGTTCAAGTTTGTCTAGGGTCTGTCATAACCTAAAACTGCCACTGATTGAGACATAGAATTATAAATAATAACAGATTTTTTAATCTAATTTAGTAGAATTTTTTAAAATATTTTATTTGGAATTTTTATATATTATCAGTATTATTTATGTTTTTCATTTTTCTTAGTCAAAAGACGATACTTATAAAGGCGCCAGACCGAAGTTAAAACGAGAAGAAATGAAAAAGAAGAGAATGATGCTTAGAAAAGCAAGGAGTTTATCTAGAGGACAACTCGAAATGGTTGCAGAAACGGAAAAATCGAAGGAGGAAGAAGAATCGCCAAGACAACAATTGCTACCTAATGGAAACGAATTAGAAAAACACGAAGAACACGAAGAAAAAGATGGATGCCCGGAATTTTTTGGAGTCAAATCGTATTTGCATAGCTTCTACGAATCGGTAGCCGTTAAAGATCCAAATATATACGAAGAATATGCAGATTATCGTTATCTGATAGCACCAAGGAAAAGAAAACGCGGTGCACTCTTCTGGAAAGGTTCCCTATGGTTAGGCATTAACCTCTTGGTGTTCGGTGTTGTACTGCTCATGGTTGGATATTTGGTTCCTCGTAAAGAACCAGTTATTGGACACCAACAAGAAATGGCCATAATAGATCACGCGGCACTCGATTTTAATCGTAACATGGACTTGTGTAAAGTTGTCGGTTTGGTGGTATTTTGCGTTGGTGGAATTATATTAGTAGCGGCACTCCTCTTGCCAAGTTTGATGAACCAATATTACGAAGAAGATATAACAAATGATAGTTTTAGAGTAGCTGTCGAATGCCACGAATCTCCTAAAAGTCCAACAGATAAGAAAATCCCGGCCACTGAAGAAGTAGCTAATATCCAACCTAAAAGAGGTTTAGAAAATGAAGTAGTCATGACAAATGCCGGTTTGTGCAAATTACCATGAAGAATTTTCTGTACACACAATCCAATTAAGGATTATGTTATCAAATTTCTCGTTTGAAATTTTTTTTTCGAATGGGATTAAATGTTAAGAGATTTTACATGTGAATGCATTGATAATGATATTAAACAAATAGAAACATACAAACACAATGTTTAAATATTGATTTAGAATACCTCTATACATAATACAGTTCCTTGTAACCGGATCGAATTTGATCTGTAATGTGTCTTACTCAGTAAACTAAAATATATGTGATGTTATTAACCATTGTTGATGTTTCTCCTAGTTAAATATTTATAAATTGTACACATAATTAGCATAATTTCTTTAAAAAGGGCAAAAAAAAACACAAAATGTTATATGTACTGTATGTAATTTTAACGGGAATTTAGATCAAGTAATGTGTTTGTTGTGTACTTAATTTACATGCAAAGTCTATAGTTTGACTTAAATTTATTGAGCTTTAAGACTTTATGCCNATGGCAGAAAATAAATTTTATAAATACATTTTATAAAATTAAATAAAAAAAATAAAGTTTATTTCTTCTACTCATTAATATATGGGTAAAAATTAATTAACAGAATAAACTGACTTTCTTATAGCGTGGTTATCTGATTTATGGGCCAACTCCTGCATTAATGGAAAGACGAAGTAAACAAAAAAAATTTTTCTTTTATTCACTGACTGCATAGTGTGTGACTTACAAGTCAGTTAACCGAATTAACTGATATTTATGTAATGCGGTTAACTGACATTTCGGGCCATTCTATGCATTAATGAGTGAAAGAAAAATTTTATTTGTATATTTGTTCTTTCCATTAATGTACGAGTTGGCCCAAAAATCAGTTAACCGAGCTATAAGAAAGTCATCTAATTCGGTTAAATGAATTTTAAACGCTCCCATATATACTTTGTCTAAAGTAAAATAATATAAATTAAACATTACTTGTAAGCTATAAATATTTAGGTTTAGATATTTAATTTTTAAACTTATAAAAACTTCCTTTCTTTTTTTAAACTCAAAAATTGTGTTTTACATCCATTTTCTGTATTGTAGAAATGAATTGTTACTCCAAATTCCTAAATTCTGTTTCCATATTTTGATGTTTGCTATTAATATAGCATATATAATAGAAAAGAATATATAAAAAATAAAGCAGTATATACACTTAGAATAGATCCTTCATGTTGACTAGATGTACTTAGAAATGGCAATGATACTTAAATTAATGCAATCATTTTGTATTATTAGAAAACAGAGTATTACCCAAATGTCAGTTAACCAGTGATGATAAATCTGTATGCCAAACACTATGTCAAGACTGAATTTGAGAAGTCCTTCATGCTCCATCAAATAATGATAACTTTAAAAAGTATAAAAACATGACTCTTCAAAGAGTGAGGTCCAAAACTGTAAATTCTTTAACTTATCTATAAATCCAGCACTTGTAATTTGGGAATTGAACAAGAATTATTAGTAAAGTGTTTGAATAAGAAAAATTTATAATAGTTCTTATAATGGTTATTTGACTTTTGGGCCATCCTTTATATTGTGAATCTATTGTGAATATTCACTTATTAAATAGATTAACGATTTGTGCAATATCTATATATTAAATTTTAACAAAAATTGCACCATTAAATAGATCAAAATCTTCAATTTTTAAATGTAGAAAATTCAATAGAGAAAGTCCAGAGTTATTTTATTCCAATTAAAGTATGGAATGTATTAAAAGTTTAAAATGTATGTCATATTACAGATAAAAATTATTTGACTGAGGAGACAAGATTAAATTTAAACACAAGTTTTTTTCATATATTTACCTGTAAATAATGCTACTTTTTAGAAGTAAATTCACTATTTGAAGGCAAATATAAGGAAAACAGTCCTACTTTATACTTAATTTACCTCTAAACAGCATTATTTCAAGATAAATTCTTTTAAGTTTATGTATTTAACTAATAATACTTGATTCAACTGTCTCACAAAACATTCTTCCTTAAAAGTTAATAAAATACTTTACATTAAATTTATTAAATAGAAGTGAATATAAGCAAGGATATGCCTTATCTCTGTTTATATATACTATACTGTATTTCGAGATAGTTTTGTAGAGTAGGACCTTGATATAAGTCATGTAATAAGGCTTCTCTTTTAATTTATCATAAATTAAACAAATTTTCAATCTTTTAAAGCATAATATATAATTTATATCTTCATATTTTTTAAAGTAAAGTTTGTATTTGTAGAGATTATAAGTTTAATATTGTCTGCTCTATCATCTTTCAAGTTTATTGTACATTACAGTATACTTTGTTAATTATTATCAAAGTTATATAACTAAGGGCATTATGAATATAGAAAAAATATATATATTTATATTAAATCTTATTTACAAATAAGTAAATAAATGAATTTTTGAATGAATTCCTAAATGTAAAACTGTATTTTCTGCTGATTTTAATTTTTAAAAACCTTAAAAAGTATAAAAAATACAATTGTATTTTTATTTCAATGTAATTTTTATATTTGTTTTTAAATATAGGAATTAATGAAATTAAATTATAAGAAATAATTGAGGCATAAAGTATCATTTAAACAATAAAAATAATTTTAAAACAATAGAAAAATTTAATTAAATGAATCTATTAGAAAAATTTGAAAATTTAATATAATTTATTTGATATTTTTCTATATATATATATATAT
>NW_019385474.1:118882-187582 GCF_000671375.1 Centruroides sculpturatus | reverse complement strand
AACGTAACACCATATAATTAAATTTTATTATTGCAATCAATTAAGTTTAAATGAGTTTTTTATATTAAAAAAAACAATAAAACTAGTAATTAAATACATAAATATATTGGGGTGGCCCAATACTCAGTTAACCAAGATATAAGAAAGTCTCTTGATTCGGTTAACTTACTTTCGAATCACGCCTTATATTATTATTTTTTACTATTTTATTCGTTTTAATACACAAAAATGGCAGAAAATAAATTTTATAAATACATTTTATAAAATTAAATAAAAAAAATAAAGTTTATTTCTTCTACTCATTAATATATGGGTAAAAATTAATTAACAGAATAAACTGACTTTCTTATAGCGTGGTTATCTGATTTATGGGCCAACTCCTGCATTAATGGAAAGACGAAGTAAACAAAAAAAATTTTTCTTTTATTCACTGACTGCATAGTGTGTGACTTACAAGTCAGTTAACCGAATTAACTGATATTTATGTAATGCGGTTAACTGACATTTCGGGCCATTCTATGCATTAATGAGTGAAAGAAAAATTTTATTTGTATATTTGTTCTTTCCATTAATGTACGAGTTGGCCCAAAAATCAGTTAACCGAGCTATAAGAAAGTCATCTAATTCGGTTAAATGAATTTTAAACGCTCCCATATATTAGTGAATAGAAAAATAAATAAATTTTATTATTATTTTTTAATTAAATTTTATAAAATGTAACTTTAAAATTGAATTTATTCTGAAATTATTTGATAAAATAAAGCAAAAGTTTTTAGGTTTATAATCAGGGGTGTGGAGTCGTGTAAAAATCTACCGACTCCAACTTCGACTCCGACTCCGACTCCGACCAGGGGCGGACTTGTTACCGAAAGAGACCCGGAAATTCTGATGTCATCACGTGACCTCAGAATAAAAGATTCAATAAATAGAGTTCTAATAAAGATATAACGTAGAAACTTTTTATTCCAAAGCTAAAAGACTTCTCTAAGTAATATATAGGCTAAATATGTACTCGATAACTTTTACTTTTCCGGCTGTTATATATAACAGAGGGAAAGTATAGCGCTCGGTCAAAAAAATGACCCTTTCCAAATTTTTACATTTTTGGACTCGGGACACCTTGAAATTTCGAGATATGCAAAAGATTCGAGGTATTTTTCTATATGTTAGACTGTGTGTGGGGGGGGCATGATTTTGTTCACCCTGTTTGAAGCCTAATAATTTCTGTGGTCAGAGTGGTTGGAATCGGAGTCAGATAGTTTAACACAGGAGTTAATTATTAAGCGTCAAAGTGGTTGAACTAAATCATGTCCCCATACTCATTCTAACATCTTAGAGGAAAACATCTTAACGGGTTTTACTGTACTATTATAAAATGACAAAAAAGCTTACTTTGAGAGTAGCGACAAATTTTATTTTATTTTATTTTTTTTAAAAGTTTGAACGCGAACAACGTGTAAAATATTCATTAAGAGATATGACACATGACCACTTTTATGTCTTCACCCTGTCGACCTTTAATTAAGAACCAAAATTTAATAGTAGGCCTATTAATGCCCCTTTATAAGCAAGCCACAGTGCCACATTTCGTTTCTTAAACTTTACCCATTCTGAGATATTGTTTAATTAATATCTCATAACAGAAAATAAAGAAGTTAAACAAATTAGACGCCAACACATACACGCACGCGAATTTTTCTTCTGAATTTTTATTGACTTTTTGAGGGGTTCGAGCAGTCTCCAAACGTTTGCAAAAAAATCCTGGAGGGTCAATTTGACACAATTCCAATACTTTTCCGTTTTATACACATAAGAAGTTGGGAAGTAAAAAGAAGTCGGAGTCGGCGGATTTTTTGACGACTCCGACTCCGGATAAAATACCAAAACTCCACAACTCCGACTCCGACTCCACAGCCCTGTTTATAATACAAAATAATAATAATTTATCTGGAAAAAGATCAACAATTTATATTAATTTTCTTTCTATAAATATATAAAAAGAAGTTACTGAATAATAATTATAAAATATATTATTTAAATAGGCTATTATATTAAAGGTTATTTTTAACTATTTAAAATATTCGTAAAATATGAAATTTTTTATTATTTTTATTATTAACTTATAAATAAAAATCTTATCGTATATAATTCGAATTACAGTGGACTCTCGATATAGTGAATGGTTTAATCCCTTGAGAGTTCATTATATCGGGGTTTACTATATCTTTATGTTTAAATCATCACAGCGATCGGTATTCAGTGGTCCTCTATGACTACATTTTATATTTGTAAAATATAATAGAGATAAATAAATAAATAATCTACTTTCAATAATTAATATGTAGTGGAAAACAGTACATAAGCTGTGGCTGGGGTGTCCAGTGTCCTCCTGTCCTTCCTTTGACGTAGATGGATGGATTGAATAAGACAACGTAACACCGTGGGCGATCTGCCATGGGGAAACTTTATATAAGAAACTGGTCTCTATTTCGCGATTACACATAAAAATCCGCGGAAAAATCGATGCTGATAACCCGTTGGTGAGGCATGAACCCGCGACTAAACACAACCAACGTTCAGTAATGTCATTCACTAAGCCACTGATGGGCACTCTTTCGACAAAAACCGCTAAACGCTGATCGTTAGATCGTGTGGAATTTTCCGGTTTTATTCACGTTTATAACAGCTAAATAGGGGTCCACTTTCCTATAAAAAGTCGTTCCTTCCTCGGCAGATCGTCCACGTGTCTCGTTGCCGTATATAAACAAACACGCTTTCGACATGACACTCTACGCTTATTACATTTATATATCCTGTTTTTATCCGCTTAAAATCACATAAATTTACTTTCTAAACTTTATAATTAAAATTTTATTAAACGGATTCTGTCCCGGACCCTTCCATATGCTCGGGTAGTAGAATTACAATCTAGGGCCCGATAGTGATGAGATGAGGCCCGAGCCATTCACAAAGTTGGGAGGTTCTCTCTACTGTCCACCACATAAATCTAAACGTATTATTTTCAGTTATTAAAAAAAGTGAAAATATTATAAATGTAATATTTACGTATTGAACGAAAGAAGAACAGTAACTAAAGAATGCATTCACACTTTGGGAATTTATAATGTCAGTTCTTATCAACACAGATGCGAATTTCAGCATTAAATCTCCACGTAAATATTAGTCATGTATTTTTCAACAGACAAGTTAGAAAAATGCGCGACTGGAATAATGTTTATTCCTTTTATCCTTTTGTTGGGGGAGGGAGAGGGAGGGAGAGAGTTGACACAAATGTAATTCAACAGCTCTCACGTGAGTCATTTTCGTGTCTCTCTGCTTTCCAGTAACACCTGTCGTGAATTTAAATAAATAACTTCTTTTTTAAAATCATTCATTAAAGATTTATTATATGTTATTATCAACGTGAGACACTAATATTATTATAATTTTTTTTGACGTATGGACAAGTGATATTAGGATCTTATTTTAAATATTAAAATATATACTTAGTTATGATTCGAATCTTGTGAAATAAATTATCGTTTAATAATTAATAAAATTTAATTTATATTTTGTTATATGATATATATTCTATATATTTGCAGTGTATTCGCGATATAGAACTCTCAAAGGACTCACAAATCAGCTAAATTCTCGCTATGTCAAGAGTTCGCTCGCTACATTCACAAAGTTGAGGAACGATTACAAAATTATTCATTGTATCTGAGGTTCACTATATCGGATGATTATTATATTGAGTCTACATTTATTATATGTATACAGTCAAACCTCCGATAACGGCCGTTTTTAAAAGGAGCGATTATTCGAATATACAGTGGATTGTACATATAGTGAATGATTTAGTACATATACAGCGAAAAATCTGCGTCAATTTTCAAATAAAATATTCCTTGAAAACTTTTTAACTGATTCTCTTGAAAGTATTCTTTTGTCTTCCCCTCCTCTTGCCATTGGGAATCCATTTGAGCACTTGTTTCAGCAGTCGATCATCACTCATCCTCATTATGTATCCACTATAATAATATTAAGAGCAGGATAATTGTGATATTGCTTTAAAAATAATAGCAATTAATTAAAGGCACGATAATAAATACAAAAGAAAACGTCTCTTGACATCAGAATCCAGTCGTGTAATCTTTCAAAACTAAAATTGATTTATTTATTTTGACGTAGGAGTAAAAACAGAGTTCAGAATGTAATTATATTGCAGGGATTTTATTTCGATTATGGAAGATAAAGTTTTGTTTTTCTGCAGTAAAAATATATAAAAATAAATAAATAAAATGAAATATTGGAATTAAACTGTATGAAATGAGGAATTTATGAGACCTAAAAAGGCAGGAAAAGATGGAAAATTGTGATTAATCAAGTAGAAATCCACATGATGGACTTCTGCTACTTAACCATTTCTTGTACTGAATTACTAACGATGAAGATAATTTTTATGTTATATAACACCTAAATAGGGTCCAGTTTCTGATAGAAAGTCCTCCCGGGAGGCATTCCCCTCAGCAGATCGCCCACAAATGAACCAATGTAATGAAGTACATTAATCTGGCATCTACGGGGCCAGAGTGGTGGCGGATTATTATAAGCGCCCGATCACCGGAGTTTTGTTTTGTATTTTCCCAAAATCCCATAAGTTATATTCGATCCGAAAGTTGTCGATACTACTGTACAGTACATTTTGTACTAGCGTACGCTATATGCTTCCAATTTGTTTGTTCACGCTCTTTACAATACAGAATAACTTATGGGCAGTGAGTTGAGGATCTATGAAGGCGAGACCCATGTCATATTGGAGTATGCCTATAAGTTAATGCGATCCCGGAAATAACACATTACATAAACATTTTGCACACAGTTGCATACAAAAATCAGATTTGATGTTATCTCTTTATGCTGAAATATCGAAAAATAATCACATTTAATTATGTAACAACAAAAATAACTTGTGTATATAAATTTCAATAAACGATAATTAAATCACTTATAGGAAGAGTTATATAATCATCTATCTAATGATGTACTTGAGAACCTTGAACTTCTGTTGATTTCTTGTAAGATCTTATCCTTGAACTTCTCATCCTCCATTTCCGTATATGTGATCCTTAACAGTTTTGTTAAAAATTATAAAAAAAAAATGTATATACTATATATTAAACTGAAACCTTTATAAATACTTATTATATTTTGAAATTCGAATAATTAAAATTAGAAATACTGTATTTTAAATAAAATAAAGAAATGAATCTTTATATCAATCTATATTTTTCTCTTGTTCGCTTTGAAGATCAGTCTCAATTTTGTTTATAAATCTTCTGAAAATTAATTAAATAAATTAATTTCTACTTGAGGCTGTGCTTTAATTAATTAAATTTCTTCATTCTGCATTATTTTTTAAGCTTAAGATACTGATAAATAATGCAGTAAATGACAGAAAATGTTCAGAATAAGAGGAGAGAGAGGCCATCGTGTCTTTTGTCGAAAATTTCTGAAATTCTGCAGGATGGTTTGTGTATTAGGAGAAAATGTTTTTAGAAATTTTCAGGAAAATCAGACCATTGGTTCGGGAGATATGACCTCAACTCTTTAATATCTCCCGAACCAATCTGAAGACTTAAAGGTAATGGTAGCAATTATTAGAGGTGAAAACAAATAAAGAATGCCAGGAAAGTCTAGTAACAATGTTGCTCTCTTCTTTCCATTGAAAACTGAGTTTTTCTTAAAATATTATCTCTAATAACAAACTACCGATATTAAATTTAAATGTAGACTATAATTATGCATTTCTTTCCTGTTATAAATCCCTAATCTAGACCAAAATCTTTTATACTTATGAATGGGCACAGATGAATATTTTCCCCCTAATTGCTTAATCTAAACTAAAGTTAG
Source organism: Centruroides sculpturatus (assembly GCF_000671375.1). Classification (NCBI taxonomy): domain Eukaryota; kingdom Metazoa; phylum Arthropoda; class Arachnida; order Scorpiones; family Buthidae; genus Centruroides; species Centruroides sculpturatus. The sequence continues at coordinate 181,666 of NW_019385474.1, read as the reverse complement.
GTTAAAATACACGTGAAAAAATGGCAGTTCTATCCGTTAAAAAAATTTTAACGAATTTTTCATGGGGGAGGTGTGAGAATGCTTTTTAAATTTTAAGAGAATAAAAAAATAAACTTTATGTAAAACATGATTTTATCTTCCTAAAATACAATAAATATACAGAATGTCTTCAAAAATAAATATAAAATATAGAAAATAAGTTTCATGGTAAATAGGTTTTAACACTGTATGAGGTAGGAAAAACACAACGGGTTCGCATACTCCTGGTAAAATCACCTAAGGCGTGAAGGCCACTTACTTTTGTCCAGTTAAAGCACGTGCACAAATGTAATAGGAGAGGAAGAACATCAGAAATTTCCAGGACGACTCAACTCCTGGTAAGTGAATGAGAAAGTAGACAGAGTATACAGTCGGGTGCTTAATTTCTGTTCATGATTTATACACACTTGTCAAAAAATTTCCATTCCAGTTTCCTGTAACAGCTACCGTTCCTGATTCTAAATCAGGAATGATCGTGAGTACCACCAAACTCACAAATGGCGAGGAACGGTAATGGTAATGGTAATGGTAACTCATTAAATGTCTGAATCGATTGGCAGGATTGATGAGAAAGAGAAGCTGGGATTACATCTTAGAGTCCGAACCCGAATCTGTATAATAAAATCTTAATTAGAGTCTAGAAAATCAATTTATGTATTTTCAAGTGCACGAAGGGAGAAGCAAAAAGGTCTAGCATCAGAGTCTGTGATTACTCTCCAAGATCCTGCCCTGGAATCAGTAGAGGTGCAACATGAATGTCTCGAGTGTGAACCTATAACATTTCCTGATAAAGTGGGAAATGGCACTCAACTTTTTCCGACTCAATCTGCGGTGTGATAGTTTTTTAAAGGCATTTAAACAGTGAAACAGAACTTGGAGGGTGCTTAATGAATACTTACGATGTAACCTCGAAATACCTTTAGATAACGTAGAATATGATGCAACGTGGTATTAATATAGTAATACGATAATATACAGTAGAACCTCCTATAACGCTTAAATACGTTCCACGTTAATCGAATTTTACGTTGTAGGAATCATTAAATACATGAGCCAATCGCAGCCCGACACGTGTGAAGTTTACGGACTAAGGCTGTTTGAAAGGTTTTCTTCTATAAAATTAACCGATTCTAGACTAATTCCACTCAACATTTCCAAAACACGTATAATTTTTTGGGAATAATCCGTATAAACTATGCTATAAACAAAAAATTGTAGGATTACTTACCGAGTGTGCACCGTTCGACTACGCCGTTGCTCAAGCTTGTTTTCGTCGTGGAGCAGCGCACGAAACGGCGGCCGCGATTTCTGATAACGAATTTTTCNTCTGCATACTGATTACAAATCTTGAAAACTGCTTTCTCCGATACTTTAAAAACATTTGAAATATCTGTAACCTTCATTCCGTTCCGTCTAATTGCAATAATTAACATTCGAACGGATTCAGTAATCGGTTGTGGCATTATAATTATGAAAGAATCGATATTCGATAATGTAGAAGTGTCGATTAAAAAACTCACTTTTTATACTGCTTTATAATACCAAACGTGTTTTCTATTAGATGAAGATCAGAACATACGGCAAGTCCATAATATGCATACAATTTACAAAAAAAAACCACCCCCAATTTAACTTTGCATTATCTTGTCGAAATTGAAAATCTTTACAGAGATTTTTTCCGTAAATGGTATTAAGTGTAAATCTAGCATTTGTTGGAATCCTACAGCATTAATACAATTTAAGATAAACGCTTGATTTGTTTTACCACCCCATCCAAATTATAGCCGGATGCAGAGCGGTCAAAATGTCAGCAAATCGCTCTGGGTGACGCAGGGTCTAATCCGAACAGGTTAAAAAATTTCCAGGAACTTTTCGGAAAGGGTGTTCCTTCCAGATATGTCGGACCCTGTCCCTCACAATCCAAAATAAGATTAATAAAAGAAAATTTTTCATAGTGTCCATAACGTGAAGAGAGTGAAAAAACCTCCATCGAAAAGCACCTCACCTCATAACACTAACAGCATTTTGCTGCTATCGAAAGGTAAAAATAATGAAAAAAAATATACGATAAAAAATAAATAAAAATACAGTTTAATTAATAATGATGATAATAATAATATTAATAATAAACATTTAAAATAGATATAATGACAGCTTTTTTATAACTGATTTAAATATCAGAAAGTCCAGAAAGGAGTTGATCAACTTTCACGGCAACAACTAAAGCTCCGTGTGTGCCGCCATCTGTTATAATATTTTACTATTATTAAAATCTTTTTGTATTTTTAATTATTATAAAATGGTAAAATGCTTAATTTTAAGGGCAGATAATAGTTTTATGAGGGGGAAACTTTAAATGCTAACAACAAGTAAAATGTTCATTAAGTTCGACACCACTCCAGAGATATGACACGTGATTACCCTCAATCTCCATCTCGAGAATGGAGTTAGATAGATGAAAATCGAGACCAGATGTGGAAAGCTTGTGGGCCAGAGGCCCCGATTAACTTCGTAGGAACTTCCATTATGGACCAGAAGTCAGATAATTTAGTTTTAAATTAAAAGATTATTAAAAATTGCAGCACGGCATTGTGATAATGTCCCGATAAATAATTTCTCGTTTCATTGTTTTTACTTCACCCCGTGGGCACTAAGAAGGCAGTTTTCAAGTACGAAAAAAGATCTTGAAAACACAAGAAACAATATCCTCCTCATCCCGTTTACACACTGATGAGACACATTTCGAATCATGAAAGATTTTCGAGTCTTATTTACATAAAAAAAATAAATCCTGATAAAGATCTGTTAATATTTGTTTAAATTTTATTGTAAATAAAATAAAAATGGAATATTTTAATATTAATTCTTAAAATTTGTCATTAAAATCGCAATGGAAATTCTTAAACCATCGATTACAGATTGAAAACGTCGACAATTCACGTTCCAAAATATTGATTCAAGATGTAAATAATTGGAAATTCCAATATTGAAAATGTGAAAAATTTGATAATTTGAATAAATTTCTTATTTATATTCCTATAATTATAATATTAATTAAAATTGATTAAGAAGTTACAAGTAGTAATAATCACGAACGTTTCTTTACATAGTTTGTAAATTATCCAATTAGTTATCAATTTGATATCATTTTACTTGAATTTAAAACAAATTTAATAATTGAAATTGTTATTAAGATAATTACAAAAGTGTAAATTTACATGATTTGTTTAATTACCCATTTAATTAAATCGTTTATCTTCATAAATATTCGTAATGTCTTAAGAGTTAATTTTATATTTTCGTTCGATATTATTGTAATTAATTAAGAGTAAATTTATCAGATTTCATTAATGCAAAAATAAATTTACATATATTGAAATGGTTATAATTAGCCATTATTTTTTTTTCTTCTCTTCCTTCTACTCTTCTATTTTCTTCCTTCTCCACCCCTTCTTTCTCTTCTTCTCTCCACAGTCACTTCTTTCTCATCTGCTCCTCCTCCTCTTCTTTTTCTATTTCTCCTCCTCATTTTCGTCTTCTTCTCTTCTTCCTTTTCCTATCCTCCTCTTCTATATCGTCTTTTCCTCTTCCTTTTCCTATCCTCCTCTTCTATATCGTCTTCTTCTTTTCCTCCTCCCGCTCCTCCTCCTAATCTTCCTTTCCTCTTCCTATTCTCCTTCTCATAACTGTCCATTTAAATTATGAATTATTTATATCTCTTGAATATCCGAAAACATTAAATATCACATAATATAGTTTCATTTTATTCAGTGTTTAGCCAACAGTAAACTATTTAAATAATTCATAATTCATTATATGTCCACTTTATTATGCATATTCTATAACTTTAATGAAAATAAATTGATCAAAGTCACCCTTGACATTTACAATGTATCAATTAAAGTTGTCAGTTTAGAGTTTATTATTCAAAATGGATTTCTAATCGTGTAGAATAGTTTCAAAATGGCAATACCATTTTAAATTATTCAAAATAAACAAAATAAAATCTCATTTTAACGTTATATTTTTTAAACTAAAAAATAATTTAAATTTATTTTATAAATCAAAATTTATTTTTATTATTTTTTAAACATCTTTTTAAAATTAATTACAGTTGAAGCTATCTATTCGGAATTATTTTCCCCCCGCATTTTCAGCCTAAATTTAATATATTTTCCATGTTTATCTCTATACTTTTCTCCCAAAATGTTTTATTTATATCTAATACAGGTAATAACTGCACTTTCTGTTGTATTAATAAAATACCGCACTTCTAATCAAACCTAATGCTGTTTACTGTGTAGGAACCTCTATATCTCGAAGCCTGTCTATCTCGAATTTTTTCTCGTTCTCCTGAGATTCGAGATAGACTGGTTCAACTGTATATTATAATTTAATACTAAAATTACAGTAAAAAAAGTAGACAAGATACAGTTTAAGACCAATACTACGAAGCACTACGTAAGGCCTTATGCTTCTAAATTTAATTTTATTTAATGGAGAGGAAGAGCATCTTACACGTTACAGTTTAATGCTACAATGCTAGATATTAGTATGTTAGGATACGTAACACTTGAGACAAACTGTCTAGAGAATGAGTCACGGTTCTCAAGTCGCAGGCGGACACTATTGAGGACTCGGCGGTGGCCCTAGGATTTGTAAGGCCATTTTTAATTAAAAACATTTTCCGTCCTCTAGATGCTAAAAAAACCTTTTTAGCATGCCCATTATGGGTTCGGCCAGGTCCACAATGGGGTAATGAGAGACGGGACCCGACATATTCCGAAAAATTCCACGGATTTTTCGACCCGTCTGGATCCGATTCCAAATCTCATGAGCAGTAGGCTGCTATCTTAACTGCTCAGCCATTCGTGAGGTCTTACAAGTTAGACAAAATTTATTTTTGAAGCCTATTAAAAGAGCGATGGCGGTAGAGAGTGAATGTACTTAGGTCTACAATAATATAAATATTTTAAATACAGAATAAAACAATAGAACACACGATAAACTAATAAAAATGCGTACGACAGTTTTAGAATGAATTGAAAAATTTTATAGGTGTACAGAAATTCACCTGCAAAACTACTACTGTTTTTAACATTTATGAATTCCTCAATTACAGGGGAAAATTCCGGTTCTGCAACATAGAGAAGTTGCGGCCGGCGTTTTCAGCCCAAAACGTGAACGTCGGACGTCGGGCGCCGCCATCTGGCAATTCTAGAAGGTTGACAATGGCGTTCGCTACGTTTAGTATGGCGATTAGAAGTTCTACTTAAACTTCTTCATTTTTTTCTGTTTGGGGTTAAAATTATTACGTATTATAATGTTTTTATTATTAAAAAATTTTATTAATGATTATTCAAGCATTTATGAATAATATTGTAAAAAAGGCGATTTTAATCCAAAAATTATTTAATACCGAGGTTGAGGCCGAAGTTTTTTAAACGCGAAAACGTGTACGTCGGACGTTCAGCACCGCTTTCCTGTAAGCCTAGAAGTTTGACAATGGTGTTTGGATAGTCAGTGGAATCATGCTCGACATTCCAAACACCATTGTCAAACTTCTAGGCTTACAGGAAAGCGGTGCTGAACGTCCGACGTACACGTTTTCGCGTTTAAAACTTAGGCTTCAACCACTCTATTTATTCAATTTTTTTGCAAGTGATGTGAAGTGCCTATAGAATTTACATATATTTCTGTTCATAATAGCTTATCATAATTCTGTAGGAGTAGGTTTGTTCTTTCGCAGCATCTTTTACTATCGACAGCGTAATACGTTTGTAAATTTTCTAAAAATAATTTCCCGAGCTGCTTTCGGATTTACATAAGCGACTACTTCCATCAACAAAAGTATAAGGTAGTCCTATCGTACGGTAGGAGACACGACGCTAATTAAAAATAATTAATATCTCTTTCGATGGACGCGATTCCTCTTGATACATTGTTGATCGAAGATAGTTCTTGATCAATTTTAGCTTTAAAAACGATTGTCTGGAAATGCAACAGATACCGTACAATTATATTTTCAATAATTACTAATTTCATGACGTTACTATTAAAATACACTATTAAATTTGCGAGGCCTTAGGCCTCATCTTTTTCCTCTACTTGCAAGACTGTCCTGGGAGGACTTGCTATGAGTTGTTACCGAGATTACAGAATTCTCAAGTAGCACATCTACTCAGGTGTCTCCATAGATTTGTCTCATGTATATTTTTAAGAGGGCCCCGCGGTTGCTAGCGGCGGTCCTACCTTGTCCACGATAGTCTCATATTTCAATTAATTTCATCTCAAGTTTAAGAGAACTGAGATTAATTTCTGGTGTTCAAGTATCTGATAATTTTTTTGTGACTGTTATTACTCTCAAACGGACAACGGCATGAAGTAATCTCGAGATTTAATCACAAGTGTACACTTAATTTTAGACACTAGTAAACTCATATGATAGACACTAGTCACTACTGTATTTTTAAAAATCTTTAGCACCATCTAGTATCGACAAATCAAACTATATTTTAACAAACAAATAAATAAATGCAATGAAATAATCATAATTATAAAAATTTACTTAATGTCTGTGTTTTAAGTACAGTACATTGTACACTTTCTTCTCTTCATTTTTAAATTTTTATTCATTTTTTTCTTCTTTTAATTTTACTTTCCCAGTTGTTATGTATAGATAACTTGGGAAAGTAATATTTTGAAATCGTATCAAATTTGATCCTCCGGGTTTTTGCAAATCTCCGCGTTTTGAGACCTCTGAACCCAAAAATATGTCAAAAAATTGGGGAAAAAATCCACAAAAATGTGTTCGTGTTGGCATCTATTTCGTTTAATATCTCAAGATGAGTTAAATATTAAGAAGCCAAAATGTGGCATGATAGCTTGAGTATAAGGGAATAATGGCGCTATTAAATTTTGGTGGGTAAAGGTCGAGGGGCTGGGAAGATAGAGAGGTATTGTGTCTTACAAATTCTAACGTTTACCTAACTCTCTTTCACGGGTAAAAAATAAAAACGCGTTATTTATTTTCTTGAAAGCGAGTGCAAGTTTTCCTCATCTTTTTAAAATGGCGATTTAAGAATTTTGCAATTTGGAAACAAAATTTTTATTCCATCGAGAAAGATAAATAAAAATAATTATATTTAAATATACCCAGAATTCACATATGAGAAAGAGAAGATCGGTTGCCATATTGTGAGAATGAACAGCAAATGGAGTTTTGGGGCATTGATACATTTAGAAAATTTGGCTAATCATCAATGTTCTGTCATTAGGAATGGCTTCTCCAGCACACTTCCAGTGACATATTGGTATCATTGTGAGAGCAGAAAAAGCTGGCATCATTGCGATCTGCATGTTTTGGAGATACCATGTAATATTACAGATTTTTCAGTAATCAAAGCAAAATGTTAGTGAATCTCGGATGAATTCTTCAGATCTTACAAATTACATCGATGTCCGTCGCAGCGGGTGTCGGATTACTGGATTTTGTACGTACGAACTGTACATACAAAATCCAGATCAAAGACAAACTATATTTTTAAATAGTTTATTAATTAACTTTAATTAAAGTTAATTAATAAACAATTACAATTTTACTTGATTTAGTATAGTGAGAAATAGTATTTAGGATAAAATAGTTTTCTATATTTGACATGAGAAATTACATTTCTTATGACACTCACAAACGCCTATCAGAATACGGCTACAATAATTAGGGCTTATCACATCAAGATGAGAAGGAAACAGACTCAAATTATTCAAATAATTGTAATTAAGTACGCTTCTAGCCCAAAATTTAATTTAATTTAATTTTGGGCTAGAAGCGTACTTAATTTAGTCGCTTAAAATATTTGCAAAATAAAATATTTTTAGTCACCAATTAAAATGATGGATTCACGATAGACCCTTTTTAAAATAATTGCAAATTAGTACTGTAGTGTCTTGATCCTGTACGTCATACTTTTCCTTTAACAATAGAGTCGTGCTGGTCTTCTATTAACTACTTTCAGGAGAAAAGTCTTGAACTAAAATAACGTAACATCCGGTATGCATCGGAAGTTCATATATAATTAATCGGGGCTTGCTGTTCCTAAAGATTTCCATATCTATCTCATCTTTCGTCCATCTAACTTCGTTCTCGAGATCAAGGAAAGACAGACGGACAGACGACAGTGGGAATTTATAGACCTACAGATTTTTTAAATTGCAGTCCAATTGTAATGAAAAGGAAAAACGGCCTAATTTTAAGGATAGAGAGAAGTTTTTTAAAATGCTGTAAGTACAAATAACGATTAAGTGATGCCCGCGGTCTGCGCACTACTGCGTTAGACGATAAGGGAATATTTTCTTAACGAACCGAAGTTGTCACGTAAATTGTGCGAACATGCATTTGTATACCTCGTCTTCAGTGTGTGTTAAGTGTTCAATAAGCTATCGTGTTCATCCTGTGAGTAGTTTCGTTTCTAAGATACGATCCAACTCTACGACTCGAGATTTGGAAATTCTTTCTTCGCTTAGTGGCGAAGATGTGGCAGTTTTTTTTATTGAACTAATTTTTGTTTCCCAGCAATGTACCAAGATTCATCAAAATATATCAGTTAGAACCAGTCCCAGTGGGCTTAAAGTAAGATCGGTTTAATTATTACCTTTCTATACAAAGTTATATAAAAGAACAGGCCCAGAGGAATGCCAATAAAACTATTTGGTCTGGTATCGTGCAGAGAAGCCCAAAATTTAATCATATATATGTGGCTTTCGGAGAAAGGTGAATCTCCCACATTCGTAATTATCTTCTCATTCTCGATAATAATGTGTGAGGTCGCCGAACCGCGCTTATCGACAGGATGTCCGAGTAGTGTCGGACATGAGTGAGAGCATTAGACACAGAGACAACTCTCTCCAGTTACAAACAGTTACCGGTTTATTGTAACAAATAAAGTATCTTACAATAATAATACACTTTTAACGGGCGGCTGAGGCTTCTGGGTCCCTTTTTTCCGGATGGCGAAGTCCAAAGAGGAAAGTTCTCCGATGTTTTCTCAGGAGTCGACAGCCCCGGGCGTAGCTAAGAAGTTCGAAGAGGATACTTAGTCAGCAATGAGAATAATCCTTTAAAGGCAAGAGTAGCATAATCAAAAGAACGAGAGAGAAGCTCTCCCCCCCGAGTTCGGATTTTGATAGGTTTTGTTTTGGGTCCCAGATCGAACATTTTGATAGGTCGATTCCGACTCACCTCCGCTTTCCAATTGTTCCCCACTCGTTACGAAATGTCTCGAGATCAGAACACAGATCGCGGGATGAGTCAACACCGACTGACAATTCGATCCCTCATCGAAGATGTTCGATCTTAGGATTTATATTATTCTTTTGTCTTAATTTGAGAAGTACGTTTTTCTAAGAATTTTCTTCAAACATGCTCTTTTATAAACATGAAATTTTCCATTTTCCTCTCCCTTTGTTTTTTATTTGTTTTTACAAAATATAATTATTATTTTTTCCTTTTACACAAGAAAACAAAATTTAATTTTTCTGTATGTGTGGTACCGGCCACTTCCGGAGCCACACAAATGTATATTGTTGCTGTGAAATTATGCAGTTTCCTTTGTTGGTTTATAATGATCCAGTGCATGTATTTCCCGTGTCATTTAAAACTGTGCAATTAGGAAAATTTCTTTACGAACAATGAAGTCGTTAGTTCTATAGCATTGATATAGAACGTAACGATGTATAGAGTATACAGTAATTGACATAGAAGAGTAAAATTAAGGCATTTAAAACGGACAAATATGTGAAGTATGATTTGTTAAGTGTGTCAAAGTACCGGTATAGATGAACGAGTAATGAGCGTAGAAATTAAAAACTGTATGCGTTACGAATGTGTTCAGTCGAATTAAATTTTTAAAAAATATCTCGTTTTGAGACCTCATAAACTAATAAATAAATAAATAATAAAGATAAGGATAAAATGTGTGTGTGTTGATATCTATTTTGTTTAATATCATATCTTAGGATGGAATAAAGATTAATAAATCGAAATTTGACGTGGTAACTAGTATATAAGAGGCATTGATGCAATTAAANCAAATATTGTAGCGCCACATCACTAGCGGACATTTGAAATTTGCCGACTACGACGGTCGGTTAACCGAGGGGTCGGTTGATCGGGGTCGGATAATCGAGGCTCTACTGTACTGTATCCTGAATTTCTTAGGAAACACCATTAGGATTCAAATTAGATGGATTGGATGTGTCAACTATCCAGATTATAGTCCGTATAAAGATTCAATTTTGTCTGTTGTGAGAGGATAACAGGTAAAATAGGGTGTGTTAGTAATATGCTATTGAACAATTCAAATTAAAAAATAAGAATTTTTGATACTCTTCCTGCACTTATAAGATTTGTGACGAGATCTGTAGATATTTCACGAGAAGATGGCTGAGTGGTTGAGGTGGCAGCCTACCGCTCAGAAACCGGGAAAGAATGATCAAAAACCTCAGGAATTTTTCGCGGGTGGGCCGTTGGGATATGTCGGATCTTTTCCTCACCACCCATTGTGGGCCTGGCCGAACTCATAATGGGCTTGCTAAAAGAGGCCCTCTTAGTGCCCACAGGGCGGAAAGAGTTGAGGTGGCAGCCTACCGCTCTGAGAAACCGGGATAGAATGATCAAAAACCTCAGGAATTTTCGCGGGTGGACCGTCGGAATATGTCGGATCTTTTCCTCACCACTTGGCTGCCCCATTGTGGACATGACATAATGGGCTTGTTAAAAATCTTCTTGATGCCCATAGGGTTACAAGAAAATCTATTATTACGGAAAGTTAAAAAAAGAAAACTGAATTCTAGCCAGCTCAGAAATTACCACGCATGAGCTGATCCTGATATATCCTGCCACCTCGCTCACAACTCATTCATTATCATTATAGACCTAAATAAATCCTTGAAAGGACCATGATGGCCTGATGGATACGATAAAAACTCAGTGAGAACAGGATGGAGATTTAAATGTAGGCTATATTTCAATGTAAATATTTTTCAGAAATTTTGAAGTTTGATAGTTTATTACTTATAAAGATTTATAATGTTTTTTTAGTTTATAAACAGACATGATTATGTAATCTGCTTTTTTAGGTAAATTACATCAAACCGACAACATAATAGAAGTATTCTTTCACGCTCCAAATTATTCCCTTCTAGCGATCACGTCAAAAGTATTTGATTTCGCTAACGTTATAGACGAGTAGGTACTTTTATTACTGATTTAAACCTGTATTTTATTATTAATTTAAAAACCATTTTTAGATTACTACAAAACTCTGAATTTTCGGAGAAGTTCAACAACATATCGGAAATTACTGCCGAGAATTTCAGAAAAATCTTAGAAGAATTTGGTTTGAGTGTTTCAAAGAACATTCAATTTCAATTTAGGCACTGCGATTTTTCATCTAAATTCAGAACAATCGACGGTTCCTGTAATAATATATTTAAGCCATTTTTAGGTAAAACTAACGAAGTTTTCAATAGATTAATTCCTGCAACATACGAAGATGGTAAGAAATATTTCAAATATTTCAAAATTGTTATTGTTATTACTTAATATCAATAGATTCTTATGCATTTCGATAAGGCGGTTGAATGATAAGAGCTAGGGCATCAATCTACCGTTCTGTGAATCTGGAATAGAATGTAGGCGAGCATTACCTAGGAAGTTTTCGTGGGCGATTAGAACCTTGGATATATCGGCCCGTTTGTCACTATCCGGTCGCCCGCATAATGGGACCCGCCTTTTTCAATCAGAATTATACACCAGTGGTCGAATGGATAAAACCATGGAACATTGATCGTGGATTCGCGCCTCGCTAAAGGGTTGGCCATATAGAGTTTTCCGAGAGTTTTGATCACACTCTTTATCTCTATTTAAGCGAAGGATTGCAGAAATTAACAACAACTTATTAAGAAATAGAGTAAACTCAAGAAACAAGCTTAATAATATGTGACAAAAAGTTCGCAACTAGGTTTTGGTTTGGTTTTATATGTTTATTGCAACGTAACGCATGAGCGATTTGCCGACGGAGATGTCTTCCAGGAGGACTTTCTATGCGAAAATGGCCCCGATTTAGATGTTACAACGTAAAGAAAACCCACCAGTCTGTTGAAAGAAAACCCACCAGTCTGTTGGTGAGGCTCAAACCCACGACCAAGTACTAGTCTTCAGTAGTTTTATCCACTCGACATTCCTGGGCTTCGAAATTAAGAGACAGCGTGTAGCTATTAAGAAAGTAAAGCATTGAAAACAAACGAGATAGATTCCGTTATAAACGCAGAACTTTTCCGTCAATACAACTAGTGGGTTTCGAGATTAGGAGTCATTGCTTTTGGCGAATATCCATAGTGTTTATGACAAAACAGATTAAGGTCTGTTCTATCAGCAAATATAAATATATATCTTATAGATATGATTTATTCACATTAAATTGATTGTACGATTGTTCAGACATTCGTTTGAAACGTTCCCTTCTTAAGTCTTTACGTTTTAGCATTATACATATTGACGACACACCGTAGGCTAGACATGGTCAGCTTCTGTTAAATTACACGCATAGTTAAACAACGTTCTCTTCTTGTTTGCAATACTGGGCTTAATTTTTTTTAATCTTTTTCCACTTTTTGAAAATCTGTCTCTTAATTTTGAAAATTTTGAAGCTTTTTGTCGAAAATTTTTGAAATTTCGCAGAGGAGGTTTGTGTATTAGGGGCATTAATGCTATTAATTTTTGGTGGTTAAAAGTCAAGTGAGTAGGAAAGATACAGGGAACACGTGTCATATCTCCAGTAGGATCGAACTTAATGAAGATTTTACTGGTTATTAGCATTTTTTTTAAAAATAAAACTCATCTATACCCTCAAAATAAAGCTTTTTGTCATTTTATAATAACTAATAATATAAAAAGTTTTTAAAATAAAATATCATAACAGATGGTGCCACTCAATTTTAACGTTTGTCAGGGAAAGTTACGGCAACTCGTTGCTAGATTTTTAGAATTTGTAGACAATACTTTTTTTTTTCGAACTTGGAACAAAGAGGTTGTCCTTCTTCATGGAAGGAACATTGTTTGATAATATAAATCATCATTATTTAATTATTAGTAGGAAAAAAACTACATGATTACGATTCTAACAGTTTTACGTTCTACACTGATTGGCATGCTTCCCCTTTGCCTATTTACACAATAGAGGTATGTTACTTAAGGAAAACGGCTGCGAGTCACGCTAAGTCGAGCGAAAAACATGCGAACTCATTATTCACGCTTTTTACTGATTCATAGTTTCGTTCAAACGTACTTAAAATCGAGTCGTGTGTGGGTAATAAAATATATTAATATATAATAAAGGATAGAATGATAAATTGCGTTGTCTGATTTGCCGAATATATTCGTTGAGAGAAATTTAAAAATTCCAATCTCAAAACGTTAACAAATTGTAATTCTATTAAATTTTTGATTACACTGATTGAAACACCTGTTATAATCAGGAACGACCTATCATATAGGGGAGATCGGGGCAACTTCGTCATGCGGGGCAAGTTTGTCAAGCGCTTTTTTTAAAAAACAAATTAAAAGGAGACTTTGGTTATAGGTTAGGCAGTTGAGTTTTATTGGTGGCTTGTTGAGTGTAGTGTTTTTATTGTTCTCCAACAAGCGTAGTTGAATTATCAAGCAAATTTTCATTTTCGTTCAATTCCATATAATATTTTTTTTCCATTTATATTGAATTGGCAGGTTTTGTTATAATTCCATGATAACGAAAGTTACTTTTCCTGTTAGAAGGATGTAACTTCAACTTATTCACGTGGCCAGATCGTGGCTTGGCATTCTGTTCTCAGGGTTGTACTTAATGTTTCGAAATCATGACTAGCGGGGTAAGATCGGCAACATAAAGCCACATTAGAAGCAAAGGATAAAAATCAAACAGATGATAAATGAAAACATGTTTGCATTTGTTATTCATGTATATATGTCTTTGAACTTGCATTTCGTTGTAATAATATTAAATGGGTGTTGGATTTGTATTTCTTTGTTTTAATAGTGAATTCCAACTTATACATTGTTAATAACATAATTTTATATACGTGCCTATCTTGCCCCATTACTGTTGCCCCTATACCAGGGGCAACTTTAATAAAAATAATTAAAATAATTACAACTTTACAAAAAGAGAGAAGTTGCCGATCTTGCCCCTATACCCGGGGCAACTTCGTCAATTTCTCTCTTCTTGTAAAGTTGTAATTATTTTAATTATTTTTATTTCCAAACTGATTTTAACCAGTTCTATAGTAAGGTAACATTCCAATAGACAATATGCAAAGCTTTTTTTTCAGTTTACAGCAGTATTTATTACACAAAATTTAAGTAAAGCTTAACATGCCAATCTTGCCCCGATCTCCCCTAATCAAAATTTTATTTTAAAAAGTTTTGTACATTTACTCCAGTTATAAGGGTAATAAGTGGGCTCTCAGGATTTTATTCCAGGATGGAGGTATGGATTGAATAGGAGAATGCAACACGTGGACGATCTGACAAATGAGGACGCCTCCGAGGAAGAGTTTCTACGGGAATTGGCCCCGATTTTGATGTATAACACATAAATAAGCTCCAGTTTAGCATTAAAAAAATCCTACCGGGAAGCATCCACCCTCCGCAGATCTCCCACGTGTGGCATTGTCATATACAAACAAAGTATGAGTTATCACGTCAATTGCGGATTATAGTTGATTGATTGTAACGACTATTAAAATAAATTTACTCTTACGAAAGACCTTTGCTTTATACAATATTATTCGAAAAATTAAGAATGAAAAAAGAAATCTTTTTTTCTCTACCTGTGGGCACTGTTGACTAGTAAATAAATTTCATTCTTGTAAATTTTTAATTTAAAAATGTCTAAAATAATAACAAATAAGTTTTATTCGAAACAATTTATGTATTATAAATTAAAAACAAATTTATATATTATAAATACTTTTAAAATAATTATTGATCATTATGCTCTGAATACAGCAATTATATTTTCATACCATATCCAATTAGTAAGCATACTTTATATAGCCTACTATTTGGTAGACTATATAATAACAATATTCAATTAAAAAAGCATTACTCAAATATCAATTATCTCATCTTAATTATCATATTTTTCGCCTTCGTTGAAAATAATGCATTTGATTATTTCTCATTTTGTACTGTACCAGTACATCTGTTATAATATATCCTATATTTTATACTTAACATATCTTATATTTAAAAGTTTCGCTCTGATAATGATGATGATAATTTTTCCGTTTAATTTAGTACATTGTCTGCTAAGATGATAAAAAAAATTCCCACTGCTATTTGATTTGTTTGTATATGGCAACAATTATAAGAGTAATAATTTGACTGGAAGGAAGCACATCTAATACACTAGGAAACCATATTTTACATTAAACTGTGTCTTAACCTCCCTTTTACATCGGTCGTATATATTTATTTTTTTTTCTTTTAACTATTATGGGATTAATACAATTCATATTACAATGTTAGTTATAAAATAAGGTCTAAAATAACATCCACAGTGTACATAGGGTATAGAATTGACTTAGGTATGGTTACGGTGTCTAGTAATTTAACATTAATTATTATGAATGTTTTTTTATAGTTATTTTTATAATGTTGTATGTGGAAAATTTTTTGTATTAGTGAAATCAATATTGTTAAATTTTGGCGTTTAAGGTCAAGGGGTGGGGAGAAAGAGATGGTCATGTGTCCAGTGGGTCGGAATTTAAAAAGAAAAAATTACTCTTTATTGGTATTTACAATTTTTTACAAAACTCATCTCTACCCTAAAAATTAAACTTTTTGCTACTTTATAATAGTTAAAAATATAAAAAGTTTTAAAAAATCTCATAACAGATGGCGCCACAAACAATTTTATCTTTGCCAGGAAAGTTATACAACTCGTTGCTGGACTTTATTTAATTACTTTTACTTCGTGTTATTTGATGCTACAAAGTTTACTTTTTGATATATTATAGCACGGTATGACACGAACTTCTCGAAGAAGTTCTTGTCATATCCATTGAGAACCACTATTGAAGCCTACATCCACGTTATTCAGGAAATTTATTAGAAATATAATTCTGTTGAAATTCTCATAATCTTATATATGGATTATCTTATTTAAGATATAAATACTGTAAGAAAAATGAAAAATGGCGAAGACTTACCTAATCCTCTTCTGGTTAGTCGTATTTTGACTTCTGACGAATACGATAGTAAAATTGATGTATATATTTCTCATAACTCATTGTTTGTCAATTGGGGACAATTCCTCTCTCACGATTTAACATTTTCTTCTACGTTTTCCACGTCGAATGGCTTCGGAGGTAAACTTTTATAATTACATGAAAACAGCCAAGTAGACTATAATTAATTCACCATTTCGTATTTTTATATAGCGAGATGCTGCGAAGGTAACAAGCATCCAGAATGCATACCATTAGCAATGAGATTTGAAAATAATTACGTTGATAGTAATTATTGTTTCAATTTTATGAGATCCGTCAGTTCTCTCAGGAAGAAAGTTGATAATCCTCTAGGTAAGTTACTAAGTTATAAGTTAAAATAGAGAATATATTTTAAGGCCATTTCAACCTCTTCGGATTATCTTCGTGTGCATAACTCAGAGTTTACAATCATCCTTCAGAAATAATAATTTGCTTTAAACTATAAAATATTTTATTCTGAAACAGTATCTCAACGTGAACAATTAAACAAGTTGACAGCCTTTATAGATGCTTCAAATGTTTATGGAACCACTGTAGAAGAACTACGATTTCTTAGAGATTTAAACGGACATAGAGGTAAACTTACGAGTGTTTTCTTAAAATTAAATATAAATAGTTTTAATTAAAATATTAAATGAGTAAACATCGCTGTAAATAATATTTTTATTTTGAAGAAATAAGGTAATGAGCCGTCGTTTTCGTAGGATAAATAATTTATTTTCAAATTGGCATACGATAATATGTAGTCCATCTAGGAATAGTGACATTGTGGAACATTTAGTGACATGCCTTACTTCAAATTATCATACACCAAATTGGAAAAGTGAGATAACGAAGGGCCTGGAACAGCGAGTTTTATTCTGAAATTGGCATATTGTAACATATATCAATGAATGAGGGCGATGTGGGACATTTGTGATACCTCTTGTTACAAGTTATTATATGCCAATTTAAAAATAAACCTTTATTTTTCTCGAACAACAGCTTGTTACTTTATAACTTTTCTGAATTTTAAGCCATGTTGAAATCTGAAAGGACTACATACGAAATACCCATTCGTTCTGAAACATCGTGCAGAACTTCTGTTCCAAACTGTGAAAATAAATGCTTACTATTAGGTAATAATATATATTTTTTAATTAATTAATGCAAGCGTAACAGTAAAATAACACATTAATAAAATATATGTATATTCATTAGGAGAACAAAGAGCATCAGTGACATCAGGCTTAATGGGTATTCATACTTTATGGCTTCGAGAACACAATAGATTGGTGAAAAAATTACAGGATAAATTTTCAAATAAAGAAATATTATTTCAAGAAGTAAGAAAAATTATTGGAGCCATGATGCAGCATATAGTATACGACGAATATTTACCATTGCTTCTTGACCATGAGACAATGAAGAGCAAGGAGTTATATGTTCCAACTAAGGACTACAAATATGATCCTTCAATATCGCCAAACATCTTGAATAGTTTTTCTACAGCTGCTTTTCGATTTGGTCACAGTATGGTTAATCGAAGAGTCAAAAAAGCATTCTCTAAAAGTACAGGCCGACGTCTAGTAACAGATTTCTTTAACGTCAATGACTTTTGCAACAGTACAATTGATCCCGTTCATAATATTTTACTTGGATTAATGCAACAGGAGGCAAATTTAGTTGATAACGTGTTTACAAAAGAAGTAAGAGAATTAATAATTTTATTATTAATATAAATGTTAAAAACAAACAGTGTTGAAGCATTAGAAGATATAACCTATAATGATTTAACACTTGTTTGTTTGCTTATAGTTATGCCTTCCGGTAAGACTTTCTATGGAAAACCGGCCTCTATTTAGATGTTACAAACGTGAAAACCTGAAAAAATTCGTATGACCAGCCGGTTGGCGAGACTCGAACCACCAGTTTCAGTGGTTTTAGTTTTATCATTCGGTCATTGGTGAAACTGCAAATGGGGATGCAAAATTATATCGCTTTAGTGGCTGGGTTTACTGTTTGTGTAAGCAAATATGAATATAGAACAGTTTAAATCATAATTTACGGGAAAAACATTTACGTATATTCAGTGGCGGATTAGAAGGTGCGCGCAGAGCACAGTAAAGGGTCCTTCTGAGAGTTTTTCCGAGTAAATCCAGGTACTTCAGGTAGTAAAAAATTTCGTGAGGAATATTTTTTTCCTTTTTGTACCTTCTCTAAAGATTTTTGGGTCCACTATTGCATATATTCAATAAAAAACGTCAGAATATATTGATTCTACTTCTTCACTTAGCTTCTTGTTTGGATTTGTATTAAAATTTTATATACATTTTTTAAGTTTTTAAATAAAAATTGAAGTTCGGGGAAAAACAGCTCTATTAGGTTGCTGAAATAACGTTTGAATATTGATGTTAGTTATAATCATATAAACTGAAGTCAATGCTATTACTGTAATACCTGACGTTCTGCCCATTTCATTGTAATGATTTAGTACACGCGAGGTATATGGCTGACCATAACTATACCATTATAAGCTAACTCATGCTGCCCTGACTCACAACAGAGTCGTCCAGTATGGAAAGCAACACCCAAATTCATACAGGTTATTCATAATAAATTATCGAGGGAAATGGGTTGCAATGGGCTATTTGTGAATAGCAAATAAATTACACAAGAAATTTAAAAGATAATTTGTATAATTATTCGCATTTCTAATAATATATCAAATTGCAGCTTACTCATTATTTGTTTGCAAATTCTGAGAATTCCCCCGGACACGATTTGGTAGCCTTCGATATTTTAAGAGGAAGAGATCATGGATTAGCTCCATACAATTCTTGGAGAAGAAGATGCAATCTTTCTTCCGCAACAAGTTATGACGACATGGAGTTGTTTATGAAAAGCAATGTAATAAATAAAATTAAAACAATATATAAGTAAGTTTAATTAAATATGATAAATTATTTCATAAAAATTCCGTTACTAACTGAATAACTTTTATTAGAGATTATAGAGATGTAGAATTGTTTGTAGGAGGGATAAGTGAAAAACCAGTCCCAGGTAGCATCGTAGGACCAACTTTTGGATGTATTATAGCGGAACAGTTTCGAAGACTTAAATTTGGAGATCGATTCTGGTACGAAAATACGAAAACTCCGGGATCTTTCACGCAAGGTGTGTTGTATATGAAAGTTAATAATTTAATTTTCAAAATATTATGACATAGTATATAGAAATATCAACGACAGAAAGTAAGAAAAATTGACTCATTGATTGTTTAAAGCGTGATATCAGCATATTTAAGCTATATGATCGGGTATACGCCCATTGATGACAGTGCAATTTGAAATGGATCAGCTACTTTTATGGATTAAGGCAACGTAGCACGAGCGAACTGCCATAGAAGAACATTCCAGGAGGACTTTCCATGGAAAATTTCCTGACGTCTATGTAGCTATATGTAGCTATTAGACATGCGAAGGAAACAAATAACCTCCAAGCGACTAGCCCATTGGTCAGACCCAACATGCCACGTACTTTCAGAGTTTGGTGGTTTTATTGACTTACTCACTGATGGGCCCACCACAGCAGTAGATTGACACTTACTACATGGCCATGAGAATGATGTAAAAAATTGACTAATAAAATGTTTGTAATTAATTTTAAAACCGTCAACGATACCGAAATATATTTAAAAATAATCATTAACGTTTGATCAGAGAATTAATCTGTAATTACTCTGCAATTGCAGAAAATTAGATATAATTTCATAATGTTAAATCTTACAGTGAATAGGTAAATTTATATTGAAATGACTACCATAAAGACAGGTTAAACATGTTATTTTTCTTTTCATTCCAGAACAAATACGTGAAATCAGAAAAACTACAGTAGCTTCACTAATTTGCAGAAACACTAATGTAGAAGTAATCCTCCCAAATGCATTTTTAACTTACAGGTAATTATTTATTTATTTTTCCCTAATTTAAAAAATTAAAAAAAAATTTTTTTTTATTTTACAGTTTAACCAATAAGCCCACAACTTGTAAATATATCAACGAAATAGCTAATATGAACCTCAGCTATTGGTGAAATGCGATTCATTATTAATCCCGAAATAATGATTTAATTCACTACATTTTTTAATTGGCATATTTAGAGTCTGAACACATAACGGAACACATAACGGAACACATAGCGGAACACATAACGGAACACATAACGGAACACATAACGGAACACATAGCGGAACACATAACGGATTTGATAAAAGAGGCCCTTTTAGTATCCACAGAGCGGAAAGTTAAGAAAAGAAAAAAAATGACGTGTTATATGAAAATAAAATTTAAAATAGAATGAATTTTGAGAATTATTTCTTAGTGTGGGAAAAAAAAATCTGTTCTTTCTTTTTAAATCTTTAAACACATTTTCGAGCCGATAAGATGATAGGCCTACACCTGAAATATCAGTCAACCACTTATGACTAATCTATACCTTATAATTTACACAACTGTACATAGTTCGGGTCGAGGTATAGGGACCTGAACCAGTATTTGTATGATAAAATTTTAATTATGAAGCAGGAAAAAAAATTGTGAACGAAGGAAAGAAAAAACGCTAAAACCGAGAACTTTCCATCAAAATAAGGCTTAGAGAGGCTCTGAGGGCCTTATGTAATCGCTCTCCATCTTCCTTCAAGGCATTATTTCATGCTTTCACTCATATGATCGATCCTGTTGCGAGTCCTCTTATAATGAACACAGATAAGGATCATCTGTTGCATTCCACATTTGTGGGATAGACATCATTGTGAATCAGGTTTGTTCATAATGAGCAAACGCGTTGATAATCGAATAAATTTTGTGGAATTGTGGTAATATAATTTGTTAATCCGCTCATCTATGCTATCGACCCCGTTGAAGTTACGTTCTTGCATAAGTGGCAAAATTAAGGATGACCTTGTAGAATACATGCTCATTAATATTCGTTAAATCAAACGATACAGAAATCCGATTTATATATACAGTATTTACATTCTCTTTATTAGGACCAAAACCCGAAATCTGGCCAGTGCACGAAACTATCATCAGCTTATTTTTTAACTCTCTTTGTCTTGTAAACACCAAGAGGATCCTTTTTCAACAAGCCCATTATGAGTTTGTGCGGCCGGCTGATCAGGCACAGGACCGACTTGCCTGGTGTTTTTCGACCCGTCCGGATTCGATCCCAAATTCCCCATAGTAAGAGTAGATTACTACCTTAACAACTCTATCATCCGGCCACCACGTTTTGAACTTTGGCCAGAAAATTTTAGTACCGGTCAAAAAATTGCCCAGTGTAAAAAGTTTGGTTTTTTTCTTACAGAAGATTTTTTAATTTCATTCACTCAATTAAATGCCATTTTTAGTAACTAAATTTTATTCAATTTAGATATATATAAATTTTGTTCAATGAAAAAATAATTTTTAATAAAAACCAAAACAAGGCATGGAATAGTATTATTTTCTGGATGCCATATGGACAAATTCCACATAGTTAATGAGGCCATCGTTATCGGGATCAGCCTCACGTATCATCTCTTCCACTTCTTCGGGAGACAACTTCTCACCCAGATTGAGCATGGCATCGCGAAGTTCATCAGCTTTGATGATACCATTTCCATCTTTATCGAACACTCTGAAAGCTTCGATGATTTCATCTTCGCATTCGATATTTTTTAAATTTTTAGCCATCAGAGACAAAAATTCGGGAAAGTAAACCATACCCGTGCCTTTACTGTCCACTTCTTTTATCATTTCTTGCAGTTCGGCCTCCGACGGATTTAGGCCTAAAGATTTTATTACCATGGCCAATTCTTTAGTGGTAATTTGCCCACTTCCTTCTTTGTCAAAGAGTGAAAAGGCCTCTTTAAATTCAGCAACTTGTTCTTCTGTCAATTCGTTGGCCATTTCGACTATAAATTAAAAATGCTGGGCCTTTCTAAACTAGAGTGAACTCTGACAATAGATACTTTGTTGTAGCGTAACAATAAAGAAATTGCTTAAAATTAATTATGATGATTTTATTCTTTGGTTTGATAGGCGATCTGAAACTGGTATATGATGGAAGACTTTTAAGGGGAACTGATCCCTATTTAGTTGTTAAGCATGTGAAGAATACCCGGAAAACCCACGTTGCCAGTCCGTTGATCAGGCGCTAATCCGCGACCATTGATTTTATCTACTTGGTCACCAAAGGGATTATGCAAATTGACTGCGTTTATATGACTAATTTCAGTATAAAATAATTTAGCAACTTTTACTAATTTAATTTAAAGTTCCTAAATTAGTTTAAATATTTAAAATGTTCTGTTTTGATTAATTAATTAATTATTTTGTATATTAAAAACTACTTGTATTTAACAATTAAAATATAAGCAAAACTTACTTCGTGTAAATAAACATTTTGTCTGTTAATTTACTTTATAAAGTTTATATGAACTTAAAATTAAATTAAATATTATAATAACTATCATTGGACTTCGCAGACGGTTTATTCTGGATACATCAGGCCCTCTCCCTGTTCACTTTGTGGCCTGGTCGAACCTATAATGGGCACCGAGAAAAGTTCTTAGTGCCCACAGAGCAGAAAGAGTCAAAGAATTCTATAGATTCTATATTAAAAATATTAATTTATAATTAAATTTTTATGAAATATAATCAAATTTAAACTTAGCCACAGATAGAGGGAGCGTATAAGGTCATTTGACACAACTCCAGGATTGAGGGGCCTCAAAATTTTATTTTTTTGTAAAAAAATATGATATTAAAGTATTATAAATTAAAGTTTCATTTGATAATTGCTAAAACATCTGTTGTATTGATTTTAATCGTATATTTTTGTGAATTTCGAGCAGCAACACAGAACAATAGTATCACGGGCCCAGTATAAACATTATTTATAGCACTCTAAAGTTTATATCTTTGTTAAGTTGATTAAATCGGGCATCCAAAGGACGAGTTCTCGTGTACAGTTTGTTATACAGCAATGCGACACGTAAGCGATCTGCCAAGGTGGATGCCTTACGGGAATACCTTGTATGCTAAACTTACCCCAATTTAGGTGAAGAAAACCCGGAAAACTCCACATAGCCTGCCCGTTGGCGTGGCTCGAACCCACGACCAGTGTTCAATAGTGTTTTATTCACTCTACCACTGATGGATCAGAATCTGAATTTGTGACTATATCGGATCTGTTTAATATAAAGATATTTAAAATTGTTCAAAAGTAAAACATTGTTAGAATTAATTTCCACGTGAATTCTGCGATCATTCGGGCCAGAGTCACTATAATAAAAATTATTTATTATAGTCACTCTGATACTATGACTTTTCTGGAATGATTTTTCCTCTTGGTACAATAAACAGGAATTCCATCGATTTAATTTCCGGTACATCTATCGTCTTTTATTTTCTCTTTTGATATCTTCAATGTTACATCTAATTGACTACAACATCTTTTCTAATAACATTTTCTAACTAATCTGATCCGAAATAAAGACATCGAGATAGAAATTTTGTTTACAGGAGTCTAATTCTCGATTGCAAGTTACTTCTTTCTCTGTTGTAGACATTTCTTTTTAACCTTTTTCAATAGATATTTCTTAAAAGCATATTTTTTTTTTTTTAATTTAAAATAAAATTTTTCAAAAGCTTTTAAAGATTGTTGAAGTATATCTTTCAAAACTACATCAATATTTTATTATATAATACAATTATTAAATAATATATAATCAATAAAATGGATCGAGAAAATATTTTAGGAGAAGAAGTGAGTTGTAAATAGATAATACAAACATTTATATCGTAGAAATATAAGGAAAAAAACCTGCCAAAATGGTTTTCTTCCCAGTGGAAAAACCTGTCAAAAACGGACCCTCTTCAAAACAACAAATTCTAAACAGATTAAGACACATTTTATTGAAAATTTATTTTACAATCTCCAAGAGTTCCGATAGCTGATAGGAACTCCAAATCAAGAGAAGCCCTGTCATTTACCTTTATGAGGCCTGTTACATTAAAAATTTTATGGATGATCTACCAAAGTGGGTAATGCCTTCCGGGAGGCCTTTCTGTTAGAAACGTGTCCCTATTTAAGTGTTAGACACGTGAAAACTATCTTGGAAACTCCATCTGGCTAGCCTACTGAGATTCGAACCCGCGACCTGCTACCAGTATTCATTATTTTTATCTGCTTGGCCACTTGTGTGATACGTTAAAAATACTACGGCATTAAATAATTATATTATATTATTTAAATATATTCACTAAAGATTTTTGATAATTTCATATCTTGAATAGTCTATCTTTGTTCATGATTTAACTATTCGTAATTAATTAGCTTACCTTTAATTAATGTATCGATGAAAAAAGCATAAAAGTTCCTTCCATTCACTAATGTATATTTGAAGAGGAATATTTTGCACTTATTTGAAATGAACTAGGTAAATCCTCATTTTAATAACATTAAACATAATAATTACACGAATAATTAGTGCAGAAATATAAAAAATGTATTTCGTTCGACTGCATAAAAACGGATAATTAAAACAGTTAATGATAAAATAACTTTTAAAAATCTGTTACGATATAAAGGAATTCCAGTAGGGCTATTTGGGATAGGCCTAGATCCAGAAGGGCCTCAAAATCGAATTATTTATGCAGGAAACAGGGTAGGAAAAAGCGCTGTTTTAATTTGGTTTATTGATTTCATATGTTTTTATGGCTTTCGAAGGTGGGTGAGGCCCTATATTTACGATTGGGCCGGATTATTATTATCTTTCTTACTCCCAATTCTTAATTACTAATTAATTTAAGTGGATTTTAATTAGATTTATATAATTTTATGCCTTGTTAGTGCGGCGAGCCTCTTCACTCCAGCTTTTATCTCAATTATCTTGCGAATGATAAATAGAATTATTCTCCTATTTATCATTCACAAGAGACTTCTTACAAATTACTATCAAATAAATAGATTTGATTAGAACTGAATAGGCCACAAATGCGGGCCTCGCTCATATCCAAAAGCCATAAAATAAAATAAAATAAATAAGACTAAAGTTTAGGGCCTACGAGGCCTTAAAATTCTCACAATATCTACACAATAATGTATAAAAATTATTAAATTAAATAAAGATTCTTCTTTCTTTATTAAAAAATTTATTAAAAAATAAATCCGTCCACCGTTCCTCAATCGACCTAGTAATTTATCGACCTCCAAATAAATCGATTGACCTCTACAGGGGTTACTATTTCTAATTTTGAACCCTTAAAAATATATTAAAAAATAACCTAACCAGAACTGTAATTATCCAACAATATTAATTGCATGCTTGATAGGTTTTTGTTTCTGTTTTTTTTTTTATATGTAATTTTATTCTTAATTTATATACAAAAGCATCGATGGCCTAAAAATTTCTCGGGGGTGGTCCTCATTACCCGGCTGTGTAACCTGGCCGAACTCAATATAAGCTTGCTAAGTCCCTCACCACCTGGCCTGTTGTGGGCCTGGCCGAAAATATAATGCTCTTTCTAAAAAAGATCCCCTCTCTTAGAGCCTACAGGATGTTAAAAAAAGTATAAATACAAAATATATTTTGATAAATAACATTACATATAAGATATTAACGACTTTTTTCCTCCTCCATTTATGTATAAAACATAATAAAGAAAAGTTAGGTTGAGTGAGAAAAGTTTGAATTATTATATAACTTATGACTTGACCTTTACTAAACTTTGACCATTTGGCTGGCAGAACGTGGCTGACGGTTGTCTGCCAAATTGGCACGACAACTATTCGCTTGACCGATTCTATCTTCACAGATTCTAAAACGGAAAATAAATTGTTTTTCAGATTCGATTTTTCTTACAAGTGAGTGTCAATAGCCTTTTTATACGTCTCGAGTTAAAAGTCAAAATGTCAAAAAGTATTCTGGCACGTAATTTCATTTAAAAACTTCTTTTAAAATTGGATATAATAATAATAATACATTAAATATTGTCTTGTATTTTATTTAAATATTAAAATGTTCTGTGTGTCTGCCAGTTTAATAGATGGTATTTCGTAAANAGGAGACAGAGCACGATGTCTCAATATTTTATATTATTTATAAAATAAATTATAAATTATTTAATTCTTTTCAAATTTAATATTTTTATATATTAAGTTTTTTATCCTCATATACACGTATAGCCTATATGAAAACATCTTTATACAAGATGTGAGAGAAAATGAATGCACGTTTGAAAATGGCCAAGATTTTCAAATGTGGCACCTTCATTTTACATAAAAACATTTATTTATATCATTTTCGTAGCGTGTTTTCTGCATAAAACACTAAATTTTAGGGTCAGAGTTATGTACCCTAATTGGTTTGATGGGATACGACAACACGATCTGCAATAGGAGACACTTCTAAGGAGAACTTTCAGTAAAAAACTGGCTCCTATTTAGGTGTTAGACACGTGAAAACAACCCGGTAAATTGTACCCGATAACTAGATAGGTACGAACCTGTTATCAACCACCAGTGTTCAGTAACTGGTGAGCCCATCATGAATCCTGCCCAAGAAACCTTACTGGCACGTTTTCTTTTTGGATCTGATAATTATAAATGCTTAATTACAGTTTCTGAGAATCGAAGAATCAAATATTGACATCATTCATTGTATTCACATATTTTGATGTACACTATAGTTTAAAAATAGAAATTTCTTAAAAAAAATAATAATGTACCGCTTTCAGACCAATGAACTTTTTATAATGAATTCTTTTTCAGGTATATTTTCCTTTACAAATGTTCTTTTCTTAGGAATTTGTTGATTTTTTTCTTTGGTTAATTTTACACCACATTACTCTTTGACAACGTTATTTATTGTTTCAATAAAAACTTATTAAAACAACAAAAATTTGCTGTTTAATAAATTTAAAAAATTAATGTTTAAATGTTATTTATTGTTTCACTACTCTTTATTCTGTCGGAATATTTTTATTAATTTCTTTAATTTAATTAAAAAAAATTAATTTTATCACAAAATTTTCTTTTAAAATTAAATAAATTATCTGTAGAGAAAGTAAAAAAACATCATAAATAATTTATAAATTCATCTCCAATCGTATACAGTTAATAAATTATATACTGTACTGTATACGGCACACCAGTGGCCAAGTGGATAAAACCACTAAACATTGGTAGTTGATCGTGAATTTGAGTCTCGTCAACGGGCCACGTGTAGTTTTTCGTGCTTTCTTCACGTTTCTAACACCTAAATAGGAACCAGTTTCCCGTAGAAAGTCCTCCCGTGCCATAAACAAATAAACCAAACCAAACCAATCCAAAACAGCGAGGATCCAAAAATAAAATCTCGCACAGAGCATATGAAAGCCTTGTTACGGCACAGGCTGATAGACTATTGTCTGTATTTCTCTACACACTTCTAAACTCTGTGGCCGATCCAGACCAAATCTTTTGTAGTTACTCTCTATGATCCAGCGTAAAATATAGACTAAAACAAAACCGTGACGCTCCACTCGTATTCACCCTTTCATCCCCTATTATCTCCTAAACCTTTTGAAACATTCATTAAGATTAAACATTCGGCACTTCACTGAATGTAGATGAAGAATTTTCATAACTCTACTTGTACTTGAACGGAGTTTATCATTAAAACTGTAGTCAATCATGTAAAGTTAGTGTGTGGAATGCCTAAACCCAGATGGCAAAGGTTCAAACGATGGATCATATAACAGATTATTCGATAATACTCAGACTTCTACACCTCAAGTTTTAATATGTAAGAAGTTTTTCCTTCATTAGAAAATGATATATAATTTAAAAAATATATGAGGCTCTAAGCCTCATAGCCTTAGAACTAAGCGTGGTTAACTTATATATGAATTCGACCCTGAAAGGAAAAGTTTTCTTTTATCTTGTAACTGTATCAGGTAGAGTAATGGATGTATATAAGCTTGTTTACTTCTGCTTAATTATATATTTTGTAAAATACAGATAATTAAATTTTCATATTATCAACAAAATTAATTATATATATATACTGTATATATTAAACTACATAAATATAATAGGCATAGTTTGACTTTGGAGTTATTATGACAGGAAATAAAGATAAAGCGAGTTTCCGATGGAAAATATCTGAATCATAAAAATATGCGGATGATTAAATATACGTGTTTAACTAGCTGGAGGGATACATGTAAATAAATATGAAGTAAATATCCATTTTAAATTTACAGAATTACATCCTTCTTTATACCGCATCAACAATGCTTATTATCAATTTACTTACACGACTTTTCCAAACAAATAATTTCATTGACGTTATTTACAACGATTGAAAGCAAAAAATAAATTTTAAACAGTCATTAAAGCTTGTTACGCCACCATTAATCTAGCAATCTTTGTGGATACACCATTAGCAACTTCTTATACGTAATCTTAAATGGATGAGGACATCCGCAACGTTTTCACGAAGGATTTTTAACTCTCATCGCTTCGATGATTTAAACGGTTCTATGTTCGAAAATTGGTTAGTGAGGTGGGAAGTTGACGTATGTGGCCTGTTGTTCTGCGGAGACAGTAGATATCAGAAAGCCGAATGATCCAGGTAGTAATGGTGCCAGCTTGCCTTTCGAGGAGACATGGATTTAAGTCTGAATCAAGAACTTCAGGAATTCTTCATAGGCGTTGTGTTTCGATTTTAGGAACAGACTGTCCATGGATTCGTCCTTTACCACCCGTATTTTATTGTGGATTTGGCCAAATCCACGGTAGATATAGAAAAAACTTATCATGGATTCGGTCAGATGCAAAGGCGGAATCGAAACTTTTTCCTTTCTGTGGGCACTCTTTACGCAAGTGTCTTTATTACCTCGGCCATCTAACATCAGTTTTATAATTATAAATTAAATTACTCTGGAATTACACATGAGATAATACATCATTCATTCTACACAACTCGTGTAATCTACGTAATAATACATTTTATTTAAATATGAGTTTTTATAGCTATTCCAGAT
The DNA here is from genome assembly GCF_000671375.1 of Centruroides sculpturatus. Classification (NCBI taxonomy): domain Eukaryota; kingdom Metazoa; phylum Arthropoda; class Arachnida; order Scorpiones; family Buthidae; genus Centruroides; species Centruroides sculpturatus. Next base: position 152,246 of record NW_019385474.1, on the reverse strand, counting down.
CATATTTTAGATATTTTTATAACCAAATATTAGCATTTTATTCAATAAAAAAGGTAAAAAAAATCAATAAAATATTTTTAGTTTTATGAATAAATAAATATTTCGTGACATAACTCCATATTTTCTCGATCCACAGATTAATGGTAAATTAAAAATATAATAAAAATGTTTGTAATAAATTTATAATTTTTGTTTACATCAATAAAAATTCATTATTTTACAAACAATTTTAATAATTATTCTCTAATTTATTTTTAAATTATTAAATGGATAGAATGTTACAATAAGTAGAATGGTATTAAATAAGTACTATAACTATACAATAAGTACTATAACTATTCTCTTTCAGTTTCATAGTTCTTAACAATAATAAAACTAAAGGATAACAAAATAATCCAACATCTTGGTCCATTACTCTTGATGTGCCTATAGATGTAAGCGAACATTTCTTCCTTATATTCTTTTTAATACTTTCTCTTTACGGGTCTCCCCTTAAATGGTATCTCAAATAGTAGAGCTGATAGCCATTGAACTGAACTGTATCTATAATGGTTATTATAGCTACTGCAGACATATATTCAGCTATAGTTGGTTGGAATTGAATAAATGGCTCCTAATAATTGCACTAAATTAAAGGTCGTGAACTCCTATAGGATATATTTATTGCTCATTATTTTCTATCGCTAAGTGGTGATGATTATCATCTTTCAAATCGTTTATAAAGACACTAAATTTTATAATTCTTTGTTGTATTTTGCGATTACTTTTCTTTGTTACATTTATTACACGGAAGACCTAAAAGCCAATTAACCATTGTAAAGACTAAATGTCTATCTTATTCAAATACTTTATAAAGAAACAGGCCTTTACTTGATCAATAAACAAATTCAACTTGCGATTCGTACGCACACGGTTAACTGACTTTTGCGCCACCCTTTTAACAAATACAGTATTAAAATGCATCGTTTAAATTGAATATTTAAATACAGCGTGTGCTATAAAATATTTATTACAGTACATTGTAATGGAATGCAACGTGATACCAAGCGCAAGATAAACACCTGTCACAATAAAAAAAAGTATTCATATTTGATTTTTATATTTATGTTTTATTACATAGTATCACGTTGTCGTTATATTATATTTCTATACAAGCAAAAGTTAAAGTAAATTCGGAGTAAATGAAACCACTGAACACTAGCAGTTGATTGTGGGTTCTCGTCCAGCCAAAGGGCTGGTCACGTGAAATTTTCCGGATTTCTTCACATTTAATAGAAAAATCTAACATAAGAAATATAAATATATTAAAGAATGAATTTGAAGAATTGCGAAGAAATTTGTAAAGTATTCTACGTCATTCCTGAAATTTGTTTGTCGCTCTTCGAATTTCAGATAAATCCCAACTCTTAATTTGAAAAAAAAAATAATAAATCTTAAATTCGAAGCAATGTGTCATATTATATTTAGTATATCTACTGTATATACAGGGCCTTTTGGATGATGAATCCAGTGCACTTCATTTGGGAGAGATGAATCCAGATGCTCGAGATTGGAAGCCAAAAACTGAATGAAATTTATAATAAAAGTAAACTCTTACTCTAAAATTACTCTTGTCTTACTGTAGGCAAAGGTAATAGAAGGCCCTTGCACCAAACCTCCCGAAAATCTTTGAAGGGCCCTATCTATATATTATTTTTATTATTATTAGAGAGTAGAGCCTGATTAAGGCTGAAGAGAGTGAGGAGATGAGAAAGAGGATAAGAAAGTGGAGAGAAGATCTCAGTAAATAGGAAATTCGTTGATAAATATTTACATAGTATTGTAGTTGTAATTACATTAAGCAACAGCATCACTCTAATGATGTGGTAGGACAGAGTATTATATTATATTATATTTTGTGTAGTTTATAATGAGAAAAATTAAGCTTATTTGTACGAAAGTTATCTTTTATATTATAATCTAGAAAAAATTATATCAAATTTTATGTTCTTCCTTTGAAAATCTTTACTTTGAGTTATTTATTTATGAAAAAATATATCAGCACAAAACCTTTCTCACTAATTTCTAGCCTTATTAACAGGAGTACAAACGTATTTATTTATGAGAACATTTATGTAATTTCCAAAGATAAAACATAATATGTACCAAGTTTACTTAATTACTATTATTGATTCAATAGCAAATAAATTAATTAATTTAATTCTAAATTCTAGAAAATTATTTAAATATTTATTAAGATAAAATAAAATTTTATTAATTTTAAAATTAAATTCTATTAAATAAATTAACTAATTAATGGAAAAAAGGCATAAACACTGATAAATAATAATCTCAAATTAAATTAACTAATAATTAAAAGAGTAAAAAACAAATATACTGTATATAAATGCCTCGTAATTATAAAGATAATTAAAATTAAAAAAAATAATTTATTTATTTCACCCCCTCAGACACTGGTAAGGCCATCCCACTCCTACTAAAGCTGATATAGCTAAGCCCTGAGTTAAGGCCTCTTTAGTCACAAATGTACAGCTTTCAAGTCATAAAATATACAAATGAGATTAATAAAACATTTAAAAAAATAGATTTTTTTACGACTTATCAGGAAATATCACATAAGTTATTTTTTTCTTAACATAAAATACTATATTTTGGGACTTCCTATGCATCTGAGACCCCAAAATAGGGTCTTGACATATAGAGACACAGATGAAGAGTGTGTAAGGAAGATAAATTAGTCCTGTAGAGTATTTATATAATATAATATAGAAATTTATAATTTAATATTTTAAAAACATTTCAATTTTAATGTATATTTTTTAAAATAATAAAATTTTAAGACAGTATTATATTAACTTATATCACGTGTTAAACAATAATTTATAAAGCGATATAGCCTTTATATATGGACATAAGATAAAATATTGTCTTAAAAAAATTAATTTTTTAAGTTAAAATAAAATCCATTAATTTAATATATGACCTTAGTAAAAAATAAATAAAATAACTTTAATATTGTTAACCAGGTAGATGTATCTTAACGTTAAACACGATTCTCCGCCTACATATAATAATTAATTAATATTGCCAAGAGAAATTTATTATTTCTTCTAAATTTATTTTTTATCTAAGTAAATTCGACTCGAAAAATAATATTTAATATAACTTTTACATTAAATAAAGATTATTTTTATTTTCCTGATTGTTATAAGGTATATAACAGAGGGAAAGTATGGCGATATGTCAAAGAATGACCCACAAAATTTTCTTCACCAATTTGAAGCTTAATAACTCCTGTGCTTTTTGTCGAAAATTTATGAAATTTTGCATGGAGGTTTGTGCATTAGGGGAATTGTTGCTACTAAATTTTGGTGGTTTAAGGTCGAGGGGGTGGGAAGATAAAGGGGTTCGTGTGTATCTCCAGTAGGATCAGACTTAATAATGATTTTACTGGTTATTAGTACAGTCGACCCCCCTATAACACTGTTAATTATTCCATTTTATATGAATTCCATGTTGTACGAGTCACTTAGATTTTACAAATACGTGAGCCGTTCACAGCCCGGCACACATATTTGTAAAATCTAAGTGACTCGTACAACATGGAATTCATATAAAAAGGAATTATTAACCGTGTTATAGGGGGCTCGACTGTATTTACAATTTTTATAAAACTCATCCCTACCTCGAAAATTATATTTTTTACCATAATCAATATTATAAAAAAGTTTTTAAATAGAATATCATAATAGATGGCGCCATACGCACTTTTAAATGTCGTTGTCTGGGAAAGTTAAGCAACTGGTTGATAAATTATTCTCTTGAAAAATATGAAATAAAATGATTTAATTATCAATTTAATGCATTGTTAAATGTATATAATCATTTTTGTTGTAATTATTAACACCATTTAAGATATTATACAGGTTATAAATGCATTTAATGTAAAAATAGTAACTAAATAATAGCAGGATAAACAGGTTATAAGTACTGACAAACATACAAGACATTATTTTTAGATGGAGTATGTAGTTCAGATAACCCCTTTCTTATATATTTAGATACTTCTTATATATAAAAGTTATGTTAATATACTTCTTATAAGCAATAGGTATGTTAACAGTAATAGATAACTGTAAACAGTGTAAAATATACAGTAAAAGTGCGTATATTATACAGTATGCCGTATATACTTTCTCTATTATTATTTAAAATATAGGATCTATTACAAATAATAATATAATCTATATAGGATCATATTATTTGTAATAGATCCTATAAACATTATGAAATTTAATAAAAATCAGAAAATATTTATGTATTTTATTATATATTACGTAAAATATTCAATAAAATTCGAAATGGCATTCGTTAAATCATACATAATAAATCATATATGACAGTTAACATGCTTCTTACGTGCTGTGTGTTAATAGTTAAATATAAACTGTTTACTGTATATATAGATATAAGCCATTATTAACTGTTTACTGTAAACAATTTAAAATATATACAAGATAGTGTACAATGTACAGCACATTGCACATACTTTCTCCACTTGCATTTATTTAGTAAAGGCGTTTTATTCGAAAGAATATAACACTAAAATTACTCTAATTTTTGTTAAACAATATCTAAACATCAAAAAAATTTAATAAAAGTTATTAAATATTACGTAAAATATTTAATAAAATAAAAAAATGGCGTTTAATAAATCATATTTTTGATATATATGCCTATAAATATTAATATAGCACTCGATAACACGCACAGTTAATAAAATGATATTTTTTAAACAAATGGCACATAAAAAAAGGCACAGGCAATAATTAAAATTTAAAAAAATAATTTATTTATTTCACCCCCTCAGACACTGGTAAGGCCATCCCACTCCTACTAAAGCTGATATAGCTAAGCCCTGAGTTAAGGCCTCTTTAGTCACAAATGTACAGCTTTCAAGTCATAAAATATACAAATGAGATTAATAAAACATTTAAAAAAATAGATTTTTTTACGACTTATCAGGAAATATCACATAAGTTATTTTTTTCTTAACATAAAATACTATATTTTGGGACTTCCTATGCATCTGAGACCCCAAAATAGGGTCTTGACATATAGAGACACAGATGAAGAGTGTGTAAGGAAGATAAATTAGTCCTGTAGAGTATTTATATAATATAATATAGAAATTTATAATTTAATANCAGCCCGGCACACGTATTTGTAAAATCTAAGTGACTCGTACAACATGGAATTCATATAAAAAGGAATTATTAACCGTGTTATAGGGGGCTCGACTGTATTTACAATTTTTATAAAACTCATCCCTACCTCGAAAATTATATTTTTTACCATAATCAATATTATAAAAAAGTTTTTAAATAGAATATCATAATAGATGGCGCCATACGCACTTTTAAATGTCGTTGTCTGGGAAAGTTAAGCAACTGGTTGATAAATTATTCTCTTGAAAAATATGAAATAAAATGATTTAATTATCAATTTAATGCATTGTTAAATGTATATAATCACTTTTGTTGTAATTATTAACACCATTTAAGATATTATACAGGTTATAAATGCATTTAATGTAAAAATAGTAACTAAATAATAGCAGGATAAACAGGTTATAAGTACTGACAAACATACAAGACATTATTTTTAGATGGAGTATGTAGTTCAGATAACCCCTTTCTTATATATTTAGATACTTCTTATATATAAAAGTTATGTTAATATACTTCTTATAAGCAATAGGTATGTTAACAGTAATAGATAACTGTAAACAGTATAAAATATACAGTAAAAGTGCGTATATTATACAGTATGCCGTATATACTTTCTCTATTATTATTTAAAATATAGGATCTATTACAAATAATAATATAATCTATATAGGATCATATTATTTGTAATAGATCCTATAAACATTATGAAATTTAATAAAAATCAGAAAATATTTATGTATTTTATTATATATTACGTAAAATATTCAATAAAATTCGAAATGGCATTCGTTAAATCATACATAATAAATCATATATGACAGTTAACATGCTTCTTACGTGCTGTGTGTTAATAGTTAAATATAAACTGTTTACTGTATATATAGATATAAGCCATTATTAACTGTTTACTGTAAACAATTTAAAATATATACAAGATAGTGTACAATGTACAGCACATTGCACATACTTTCTCCACTTGCATTTATTTAGTAAAGGCGTTTTATTCGAAAGAATATAACACTAAAATTACTCTAATTTTTGTTAAACAATATCTAAACATCAAAAAAATTTAATAAAAGTTATTAAATATTACGTAAAATATTTAATAAAATAAAAAAATGGCGTTTAATAAATCATATTTTTGATATATATGCCTATAAATATTAATATAGCACTCGATAACACGCACAGTTAATAAAATGATATTTTTTTTTAAGATAAAATATTCTATATTTTCTTATAATTTTTATAGTCAAAACCTGTGAAAAATGGCCACCGACGGAAACATTTAAAAATGGCCGTTGTTTAGAGGTTATTTGTTCAAAAAAAGTTCCTTAAAAATAGTCGCAGTTTAGACAGGTCCGTTGCTGAGAGGTTCGATTGTTAAAATGCCAAAATTTATATTAAAATTCATTAAATTATTACTAATTGTTTTTAAAATAAACATTTAAATAATTCTTATAGAAAACAAAATACTGTAAATTAAGCTATTTTGTTTCGAATATTTAAAAAAAATTTAAAAAGAATATCCATTGAAGTTATTTTATATTTAAAATATATAAAAATTGAGCCAAGTTACGGAAGGAAGATGGAGAATTTATCCATAAATAAACAGGTATTGAATTAGTTATAAAGATCTTTACTGATCCTATCGACAGTTAAAAAATAAAATAAAATGTAAGAAACTACTTTTACATTCCCTGAATAATATATTATTCGACGATAAGATTAAATTACTTTCACAAATTCTTGGAAACTTTCTTTTTTTTTTCCTCTGATGCCTTCATCTGTGTATTGGCATCCAGGTAAGGATTTAATTTGCATAAAAATCCGGTTCACCTGTTCCGTGGACGAATACGAGGAAGTCTAAACACCCCCTACTCCCTATTAAAATACGTCATAATGTTCTTCGCTTATATCACACATCGTTAGTAATTGATTTAAATTACAATGATGATAACGGTTTAAAGTAGCATTGGCTTTATTAAAGAATGCCGCGTATAACGCGCAGGGGAACTATATCTACGAGCGGAATGATCGAAATTTTGCCCGTTTGCCGTCTAGTAGAATCAATGGCGGTCGGTGTAGTTGGGAGGTAGCGGCTAGGATCGCTACCTAGTTACAAAATATAATTATTATATATTATTATTTTTTTTTGTTAAAAATTTAGTGATAAGTGTAAGGCCGCAATGGGTAACTGTTTTAGTCGTTCGGCCAACAAGAACGTGAAAAAGAGTGATACACTCCCTCCGACCGAAAGGCCGACTGACAATGGTCCTTCTACTGTCGTCGTTTCTGTTCAGCCGACGACAGTGGATCCGATATCAATCGTCCAGCATCCGGATCAAAGAAGCAATAGCAATTTGCCTCCTGTTCCTTCGGATGGCGAAAGTGGATCGGGTTCGAGTTCGAAGGTATTCGTCGCTCTATACGATTACGATGCACGAACGGACGAAGACCTGAGTTTCAAGAAGGGCGAACACCTCGAGATATTGAACGACACCCAGGGAGATTGGTGGTTCGCTAAGTCAAAAACAACGAAACAAGAAGGTTACATCCCGTCCAACTATGTGGCTAAACTCAAATCTATCGAAGCTGAACCGTAAGTAGCAGATTTATTTACTTTTATTTATCAATAAACTCTATTAAAAAATAAATAAATCAACTTCCTCCCATTCTGTTAAAGTAGTATGATTTATCCGCATTCTGTTGACAGTTTGAGCATTGGTGTTTTTAAGGTCTCCTCCTATTGTATTGTTTTTAATACAGTAATATATAATTTTTGAGTGTAATCGCAGGCCGGGAAAAAAGTTATTACAGGGGCCTTAAAATATTTGCAAAAAAGAATTGTTTTCTTTATTATCGAGCCTTTTTTTTCGGGCCTCAGACGTTTGAGCCGGATCTACTAATCCTGCAACGTTTTAATAATAATATAGTATATTTTAAGGACAATATATGTAATTTCCTATATTTTTAATTGTCCTATATTATATTTTACAAGAGAATTTTAATAATTAAAAAGTAAATAATTTAGAAATGATAATAACATTGAAAATAAGCGTTACTTAGCATATTTTCTGGTGTTTTTCATAAGATGAAATTACTTAAATCAGCACATAAAAATGACAATATATAGATTTATAGGGGACTTAGAATCAAAAGAAAACCAGGAGAAAATTTTGTGACGAAGTAATTTTTAATTGAATAAACGATAAATTAAATATTTCTTTTTTTAAAGTATTTTATAACTATTATTTTCGAAAGACAATGAAGCTACTGTTAGCAATAAGAAAGCTTGAGAAAGGGGGTGTTCCCTCTCGCCCATTTTACATTCACTCTGCCTAAAATATTTACAAAGAATTTTTATAAATGTCATTTGTTAGATTCACCCAAATTTTTAAAATAGGATTTTTGTGCAAGAAAATAAAAAAATTTTTATTTATTTATTTTTAAATCTTACAAAAGTAGATTCCGTAACTCGAGCCAGTAAATATTATTGAAGTGAATATTCTGCACACGTCATTAATATCATCCTGCTACCAAATGTCGAACTGTGATTAACTTCAAGCGAAGTTTAGAGGCCTACTGCCCATAACCGGAATACTGTATTTTTTTTTCTTTTACGAGTTTGGTAGTACAAGGATAATTTTTATCTTTAAAAAAGAAAATAAAAAGAAATAGAACTCTTATTACTTTTGATTTCGGAAAGAATGTTGTTTTTTTTTCTACAGGATTTTTACCGAGTTACAATACAAATAATTGAAAAATAACTCAGATGCCGTGTTACAAAGGTTGAAGAAATCAGGCCAAGTCGTTATTTTGCCTACGTAATTTTTTCTTTTTCTCTCTCTCTCTCTCCCCCCTCTCTCTCACTCCCGAAACCGGATTTTACTTGATATCCCACGTTTCTATTTTATTTAAGTATGTGTATATATATACATATCTTATGTACGAAAGAATTGGAAAAACAAATTTGTAATCATCCATTAAGGAGCGGAAGATAAAAGGTTTATCGTTGACAAATAACATTGCGTTACCTTGAGTGCAAGCTTCGTTGACCTACTTCTGATGTGTCGTATGCCACAAGACATCCAGACGACCTTCCAGATAACTGCAAAAAGCATCCATTCAAGGTCAATTCCTCGAGATGTTGTGGTCGTAACACCTGGTACAAAATTTATAGAGAAGAGATTGAGCGAAAATCTGGGGATAAGGCGAATGTACTTTCACGAATACCATTCGATTATGCCAATGGATTTAATAAATGGCACCTAATTTAGGTAACTACTTTGCTATATACGGTGGAGCGCTTTCACGGTGTCGACGCTAAATAATTGACTACCACCCCATTAGCTGTACGTGATAAAGAAAAAAGAAAAAAACAAACATAAATTCAGTTAAAGTAGGTTATAGTCTATCCGAGATAAATTGTAGAAGGATTCGATCTTACATAATGGAGTGTAATGTTTGGTTCCCGTTCTTCGCCATTTTATATCTTATTTTTATGACACGAAAGGTTAACGTCCTCTGTGACATTACGAACTGTTTCGTGATCGTTACGGTTTTTCTCTCCCTATCCGACAACGACTTTTAAATGCTTTGGAATCTAAATTGAGCTAATTATAATAACCGATGGGTTACTGGAGAAATAATAATTAGCTATAAATCTTTCATTTCTATACGTCTGGTTGATTTTCAAAAGACGGATCTGAAGCAGGAAGTGTGTGTATGTCTGAGTTTCCATACGCGATCGATAAAATTTGGCGCGAGTATCTCGTTGGATCTTCAGAAAAGGAAAGGGGGAGGGATAAAAGATGAGGAACGATCAATTCAAATCACGAATCTCCGCGCTGTTTAGTTAAATGTTAAAGAACCTATAATTCGTTGTAAGACCTTCCGAGTATGGTATGCGATGGGAGGGATTTAGCCCATTGAAGGCACTATCTCATCTGCTTCTCCCCTCGTTCGACCTTGACTGCGTTTGTTGGCTTCTACAACAGACTAGTTTTGTTTCGCCCGTCATTTATGAAACAACACCTACACTAGCCATTCTCCCTCCTCACGAAAGGATTTATTTTATTTTATTTTTTTTTTATAAAGAATGCGCTTCGCATTCATTACGTTTCTCGAAATAAAGGGTAATAATTGACTATAAAATTCATTGCGTGAATTAATGGATGCCTGCATTTTATTCAATGATTACTGTATGAAAAAAATAATAAAAGAAAATCGCATTTAAAATAATAATATTATTATTATTCTCTTTAGAAAATTGGATTTATTCACAACTGTTTTTATACATTATTACTGTATATACGTAGTATATATATATTTTTTATTTTACTGTATAGGCATTCTTATATTTACGAAGAATAAGCACGTTAATCTAATATAAATGTATTTATTTTTTTTTTTTGGTATGTTTTTTTTTGTAGGTGATTTAATATAATTTATGAATTTTATGGTTGTTTTTAACCTCTCGAATTCATAAATACAATGGGGAAAAATTCATGTGTGGAATGATATCGGCTTTAAAAAGTTTATTTTTTTTTAAATAATAGATTTAATTTTTTAAAAAGTAGGGGAGGCTCAAAAGTCAGTTAACCGTTTCCCAATCGAATTACTCCCTTCGAATACTTAATATTAGTTTTATTAAAGGCCCATTGGTCAAAATATTTTACTTTTTTTTAAAATCAAATTTGATATCATTTTTACACTTTCTCATTTATGAAAATGGAGGAATGATGTCAAATCCGTGTAATTAAATAATTCGAATAATGTACTGTACCTTCTTCTAGTGTACGCAGGTGCATTCGTCGTGTCAAATTATCGCGAAAGTGTAAAACTGCGAGGAAAATCTGTATCATTCCTGTCTTTTTTTGTAATGAGAAAGTGTAAAAATGACGAAGGCTCTTGACAAAATTAAACGAGTACTGTACTTATTGGTTTTTTAGCGCTTCGGTACACTTTAAACTTCTTTCCTGGTTTGTTCTAACAATTATAAATTCAATCGATGCCGCGGTTAACTGATTTTTGAGTCACCGTATATAACATTTTATACAAAATTTCTCGAATTTAGCTCGCACATAAATCTGAATTCATTCCTTTCACAGCCGAGTGAATTTAACTTTGCAAACTTCGCCGTAAAATTATGTTCTTAGAACCAATTTAAATGATATTATTCCTGTTTTTAACAATTGTTCCAGTTGTTAAAAAGTTACCGGATGAAAGTGTTTTTTTTTTTTTCCTGATAACGGAAAACTTTCTCATGTAATTAATATTTTTTAGAATTTGTGCTGCACTTTCCGCTCCGTAAGCAGAAAAATAATGATTATGTAATCTATTTATTGATAGGATAATGGGTATTTATCAACACTTTATACACTTTGTTCCCATTTTACATAGATAGAGCGTGAAGATTAGACTATAGAAAAGTCATTTCGCTAAAAAAAGAAATCAGTGTTGTTGATTCAATAGACCGACAGACCGACACTTTTTTTTTTCCTAGATTAAACTTAAGGCTTTGAAACCAGTAACTGATATCTTCAAGAAGATTATTAATGAAATTGCATGGGATTAATATTGTCTATGACTATTATCTCTCTTAATTAATAGCGCATTAGTAAGGCAGATAAAAACATTTAATTGATTAGAATACAAATTAGAAAATATATCGAGTCATTCATTCCTCGGGAAGGAATGAATAACTCGATATATTTTCTAATTTGTTATATCCTCTTGTAAAACGTTTTATGAATTAGGAAAAGAATCTAATGATCTCGAACTTGTACAGGATGTTTTGACTCCATACTTGATAATAAACCCCCCATTTAAGTCAGTCGTGTAACTCTATCCTGTATAATTAAAAAAACAGAGAAGAGAGAAAGAGAACTGCGAATCATACGACCCGAAAGTGAACAATAAAGTGAAAGAACGATCCTGCAAAATTGCTTTAACAATGCAATCTACCGATGTCCCAATTCTGCAGGAATTGGTAAAATGGGATTCAGTTTTCAAGTGAAGTTGCAATTGTTTAATCTTTTATTTTTTTTTCGCGATTTTTTTAAAGTAATTTTCTGTATTGTCTGACAATGATTGTAAGACAATACAACCGTAATAATCAGATTTCAAAGATACTAGATCAATATATTCAAATTAAGCGCGAGGGGAGTTCAATTCTCCTCATTAAAATGCTTCAATAACAATTTGTTCCCTCCCATCTATCATCAAAGTGATAAATTTATGGGTTGCTTATAGGATTTATTAACGATGGGAAAGAGGCCCACAGTACTAGTATTTCCGTGCGTTGCTTTGTTAGCAGCATTTGTAAACAGCGCAAACAATATAAATTCATCAAGATGGCAATTTTTTCATTGCTAAATTACTTTACTCTCGAGTAAATATAATACATTTTCCTTCAAAAAGACCTCACTTTTATTAATAAAATAGTTTTATACAGGAAAATAGATTTCTTTTTAAGTTTATGGTCTTGGTTCGTAGAATAATAATTTAACAATTATCAATAGCTGTTCCATCGATTTATCTGTTTTGCTAGCAGCCATTATCAATAAGTTATCGTCAAATTCCACCGACTAAATAACAAAATCCGATAAAAATGACAAGGTTAAAGTTAAATGGTTAATATAAGTCAAATAGTTTTAGAATTTATATCAGATGGGGTGAAAATATTTCAAGATATAGGTCCTATTTATACTTTGAAAAGGAAGTGACTTCTCCAGTTGAATTAATTGAAAAATGTGATAAATTCTTATCTTTTTATCAAGATAATTAGATAAAATTGTGGTTTTTCAACCGGTTTTTCCTTTATTAACGACTCTTTTATGCTGGAATTCGTGAGAAGAGAGCATGAACACCCGATGAGAATCGAACCCGGTATCTCTTCCTGATAGATTGTTTTTCGTGTTGACGTTTCACAGACATTCTAAAATAAATTTTTGCACCTTATTTATATATTTTTTCCCATAAAACAAAACAAAATGCTATAAACTAATTATATTTTCTTTTAGTTAGGCAGAGCATATTACTTCTCAAGTATCCTTTTTTTTCCTTTTTTTTTGGTAAGTGGCCTTAAGTGCTTTCTGCCCCACTTTCGCGGCCTCTATAGTACATTAATTTGTTTACCAACGAAGCGGTATCTGCGGTATCTCTGGCAAGCATATATTATTACGTGTAAATATTTCATTACTCGTCCGTAACTTATTCTTTCATTCATTATGGAGGAGTAAAAAGGAAGAGAAGAACAGAGTAGATGTGAATTATGCCTAAGGGACATCATGCCCGATTTCTAACGGCTCATCAATATAATCTTTCTAAGTTAACCAAAGAATAATGTGTCTTATTATTCGTGTACATTGATAAGGGGGGGATTTCATTCTGTACGAATTTAGGGGATAATTTCATTCTATATTGATTCATACTGGATGAAAGTTTTTCCTCAATCATTCCATACAGAATGATGTTTCCCCCTTTTTATCAATAAAAACTAGGTTAAAAACTTGATGTTTTGTCCGTTCGATTGTCTGTATTCAATAAATCTCGAAAACCATTCGAGGAGAACATTTTAAAATAGTTTTAGCTTACTTTAACGACAATTTTAACCGAAATTAAGAAGGATTCTTGTACAAAATTTTAAAGAGAAAAAGGGGAAAAAACGTCAGAAAATCAATTATTATAAACTTAAATTGTTTTTTAAAATATATTTTCTATATTAATGATTTTCATTTTCGTAATTGCACCATTTTAACGTAATTCAAGAGCAATTGTATCGACTTGTTTAAATTGGATAAAGAGATCAATATGAAATTTCAACTTAGTGTTGTTATTATGAAAGCCATTACATTTGTTATTTCATCTGTAAGGAAATAAATGAGAATTTCCCATTTCTCCTCCTTTTTTTTCCCCCTCGTAAATCAAGTTTTCTAATTAATTAACTCGCAAATATAACGCGTTGTTTAGCTATATACATGGTAATAACAATATTTCCACATAATTTGTTCCGTAGCATTTAACAATTTTTATAATTTAGAGGAATTAGCAAAAAATTGAAACAAAAAAAAACTCTTTTTATCCAATTCTCTTGAGTAATATGCAGAGAAAAACGTATTTTTTCCAGTTTTCTCTACATATGTCATAGTAATTGATTAGGGTGCAATAGTTGCAGATGAATTTACTTTTACAAGAATCTTACCAAAAATAACGCGATTTTAGGTGATAAAATATGTAAGGAGAGGACCTAATTAACATTGAAGTTAATCGATATCTTCTATTGACAACTATGACAATGTTTATCACTAATATACTTCACTTCCAAATACGGTCAACCTCCAACGAACACCTCGGTCCCGGGTGTCCGTTGTTCAGAGATCTAACTGTATTTACAGAGATGTTAGAGAACATCCTATAGATGTTGCATAAACCTGTTTTTAAACGCCTATTTAAATAAATAAAAAAACTAACATTTTAAGTGCGTTTTTATAGAAGTTTATATTTCATCTTTCTAGTTTTAAATGGAAGTAAATATTTAATTGATGTTTTCAGATCGATTTAATGTCGGAAGTTGGTATAATAAATGTAGGGAGTGATCGGGATTAGAAAGAATATTGGGCGTTGGTCGCAAGAACCAAAGGGAGGAGGCTTTGCTCTTCCTTCCACTTGGAAAGTTTTAATGTATTTCCGTTTTGTATAATTGGATGGTAAAGCTTACATCATGAAGGACACACATTTTCTCCAAGTTTTTATACTGGCTACTTGGATGATTTAGGAGTAATTTCATATATATATATATTTATGTTAACAGGGTTCTGCAAGATAGTTTTTGTTTTGCATCACTGATTTGAACTGTGTACAGCTTTTTGTACCACTATATAACCAATTTTTTAAAATCAGTTATAGAAACAGAACATTATTTTTTTAAAGATTTACCCCCCTCTTCTATCCACACACCTATTTCATTTATTAGTTTTATCATCTGCTCACTCCCAAATTTACTATAATCAATCAACACATGCCACATGTTCATAAAGAAAATGTTCTTACTGATAACTGTAAAGCATTGGTTTAGAACAGTGATTCTGATCCTTTAGCTAAGTGACACTCCAAAGAGATGGTGTGTGTGTATATATATATATAAATGTACAAATATTAAAAAGTAGAGGAATAATTAGCATTTTTCTTGAAATTTATAGCATTCCCTTATGAGAAGCTCTGCACACTGATTGAAAACCACTGGTTTAAAATAAATGAAATAAACTTGAATTGTACTTACTTGTCAAATTTATAAATTTATCTTTAAAATAGCTTTTATTTCTGTTGACCTTTTTTTTTTTTCTTCTTTACATTTGTTAAGAAATTTCATACCATTCAAATTTAGTATGCACCATCTGACAAGTTACAGAAATTTAATCAGATGTCATCCATCTAATGTAATTTAAAATATTTTTTAAAATAAGAAAGCTAAAATTTGATTTCCATTCAAGATTTATAAGCAATAAAACAAACTTAATAATTGTAAGATAACAATTTCATAAAGATGACATTTTCTTTTAAAAAATTAATAAAATATAACTTGTATTTTTACATCTTGTTTTGAAAAAAAAATTTTTAATTAAAATCAACACAGATTGTATAACTATAAACACTAAGAGGAAAGTTTACAGGGCTTTAAGTCATGTCTATAATTAATATTAATAACTGAATTCAAATATATAATTTTTTAAAATAGCCTTTATTCTAAAAATATTTGTTCTCAACTTAGCTTCATTCTTGTTCTGACAGAGTAACTTTCCTCAGATAATTATTCCTTTCAAAGCTAGTTTAATATCTTTAGCATCTGCAATATTAGAAATTTGTAAGAGAGAGAGGAATTATTTGAGATAAATTGCATGTAGTTTCAAAGCATATATTATCTTAAATGCTGTCAGATCAATGCTTAACTTTGGACAACATGGAGATAAAATATAGAAAGTTTTTAGATGAGGTAAAACCTTGTAAAATAATCAGTGGCATTAAAAAAAATTTATTCTACTAATTATTTTACAGAATTCTACTGATATTTTGGAATAAAGTTGCAGCTTCTTTATTTCAAAATGTATTGGTATGTTGATGAAGTTCCTATTGTAATGAGGATTAATTGAAAATATTTTAGTTTCTGCATTAGAATTAATTAGAAAGTTAAGCTATTTTTATATAAAAACTTATGATGATGAGAAAATTGAAACATTTTCTAACCAATACAGTAAGAATGATTTTAAAATAAAATTTGCTTTTTAATATAAATGCCTAGATTAATATAATGTTGTCTGGCTCTTTGTAAACAGAAAACAAGAACAAAATTTTAAAATTTTGATGGCAGTTTCCTTTTATTAGAGACTTCTCCATCAACTCTATTTATTATAAACTTTTATATAACTTTTTTTTAAACTTCTTAATCAATCTTATTGTAATGTTTATCTGTAATAAATTTAAAAAAATTATAAAAACCTTATTTTTCCATTCCTTAAAATTTTTTCTCTTATTAAAGTCTCTTTGTTATTTATTAATCTTACCTTCTCCATCTACTTCTAAATTGATTGTATTCTATATATTATGTAATCTAGAAAAATTGGTAAAGTAGAAAACATAAACTTATCTACAATCTAATAATATTAATCAAAACTAAAACTTAACTTTTAAATGTTACCAAAGTATTGGCAGAAATAAAGTATTTCGTTAATAACTAAGTACAGTACAAACTGTAATGAGCTAAATGAAGAGGATGGTATTCAAGGTTGCAGAAATATTTTGTTTAATTTTAAGATGTTTACTGTAATTACAATTTATGAGGAATTCAGATTATGATCTTGTTAATGCTTTTAATAGTTAGAGAGTGTATAAACATGCTAATTGTCATAGATAAAGCAAACAAATAAAATTATTATTAGAATAGAGATCAACAATTTATAGTTATTCTAAACATAGCTAAAATATTTGTAACAATAAAAATTTGTGTGTAAATACTATAAATCATATTCTGAAGCTTTTTTCTTTTTCCTCAAAATTAACACACTGTTCTTTAATATTTGTGTAGTAGTAATCATTGATGGCCAGATGGCCAAGTGATTAAGTGTCGGCATACTGTTTTGGGGATCTGGGAACAAATTTAGATGGGTCAAAAACCCAAAGAATTTTTCAGGGATGGTCTATCCCAGATATGTGTGGTCTCATTCCTTTGACTCAGCTACCCCATTGAGGGCCTAGCTGAACCTAACATGGGCTTGATAAAAAGACACTGTTAGTGCTCACAGGACAAAGAGAGTAATAAAAAAAAAGAATTGATAATCTTAATTTATAAAAATTATAAAGCTCATATTATTTTTAAACTTTATTAATACATATTAAAGAAATGAAGAAAAAAAAGTCAAAAACTCCAGCAAAAATGAAAAATATTTAATGATAAACAAATATATAACATATTTAACCTGATGATGATAGCTAAAGTTAATGTTTGTTTATCATTAAATATTTTTTGTTTTTGCTGGAGTTTTTGGTTTTTTTCATGTTTTAGTTTCTTTAATATTATTTTAAAAAATTAGATCTGATCATTTCAATAACCTACTTCCTTGAAATGGACTAATTTGATTTCTTATTGCCTTGTTACTTAAAATTTCTAAGTACAGTAACAAGACAATAAAGTGGATAGTCATATTTTAATATTATTATTATTATTAAGTTTCTGCATTGTTTATATGCTTATTAATAGCTGTACTTTACAGCTTATTCCTAAGTTTATATATATATATTAGTATATATTTTAAATATGGATCTGATTTATCAAACAGATAGACATCAAACCAAAATTCTAATATATATAGAAATCCTAATAAAGCCTTAGTCTAATTATAATGGCTTTGTTATAAGTCTACTTGTGTAATGATTCACTTACTCTTTGCTGAATAAATTTATGCAGCAGAATTATAAGGCATTGTTTCTTATTTATTAAGAGTCTAAATACTGCTTTAGAATGTGGATGTTTGTGTTAATTGAAATTGTTGTTTGGGGAGCACGTTATAGCTAAGATGGTTTGTAACAATAAGCTTAGCATTCCATGAAATAAAAATGAATTAGTTTTATTTCATAATTGTAAGGAGCTGGAGTTAATTACTCATAACATTTAGATATTAGAAATTCATTTGTTTTTTTTAAATTTTATGAGTTAAATCTTCATTATCTGTATTAAATTTCAAGCTANTCCAGCAAAAATGAAAAATATTTAATGATAAACAAATATATAACATATTTAACCTGATGATGATAGCTAAAGTTAATGTTTGTTTATCATTAAATATTTTTTGTTTTTGCTGGAGTTTTTGGTTTTTTTCATGTTTTAGTTTCTTTAATATTATTTTTAAAAATTAGATCTGATCATTTCAATAACCTACTTCCTTGAAATGGACTAATTTGATTTCTTATTGCCTTGTTACTTAAAATTTCTAAGTACAGTAACAAGACAATAAAGTGGATAGTCATATTTTAATATTATTATTATTATTAAGTTTCTGCATTGTTTATATGCTTATTAATAGCTGTACTTTACAGCTTATTCCTAAGTTTATATATATATATTAGTATATATTTTAAATATGGATCTGATTTATCAAACAGATAGACATCAAACCAAAATTCTAATATATATAGAAATCCTAATAAAGCCTTAGTCTAATTATAATGGCTTTGTTATAAGTCTACTTGTGTAATGATTCACTTACTCTTTGCTGAATAAATTTATGCAGCAGAATTATAAGGCATTGTTTCTTATTTATTAAGAGTCTAAATACTGCTTTAGAATGTGGATGTTTGTGTTAATTGAAATTGTTGTTTGGGGAGCACGTTATAGCTAAGATGGTTTGTAACAATAAGCTTAGCATTCCATGAAATAAAAATGAATTAGTTTTATTTCATAATTGTAAGGAGCTGGAGTTAATTACTCATAACATTTAGATATTAGAAATTCATTTGTTTTTTTTAAATTTTATGAGTTAAATCTTCATTATCTGTATTAAATTTCAAGCTAAAGATAGTAAGTTTTAGTTATTTTAATATTTTGCTATTTTATTATATTAGATAATGATTTGCTTTTTAAATTTTTGAAATGTATGATTGTGATTTTATAAGAATTTTTAAAATTGAACATTTCATTTTGATGATACACAAGAATTTAACATATTAGAGTAATTGTCATGGAATTTTTGAATATATCATTAGCATTGGAAAGTTATTTAAATATCTTGTTAAAACCTTTCAAAATTATATTCATTTTGAAAATTTATAAAACTAAAAATCTAATAAATTTTTCTAACTGTATGTAAAAATAAATATATTCATCACTAGATTAGTATGTAAGCATTTGAAATTTTAGTTTGTACATAAAAAATTTTTTTTATTTCTGCAAAATCATAAGTTTATTTTTGATGATAAATAATAAATGTTTTCTTTCCACATTTTTTTTCTCCCTAAAAAGTAAAAAAAAAAAAATTGAACATTTTTAATATAAGCAAAGCCCAAATTTAATTTCTAATTATTATATTAAAATTAAATGCAAGTCTAAGTGCATATCCTTGATCTAAACCAGTGTTCTGCAACCTTTTTCTATTCATGGTACACCCATGACTAGACATGTCTCAACACGGCACACCAAAATGTTCAAAAGTGTATGATATGATACTGTTAATAGGATTACGTAATGCCACTAACCTATTATTATTATTAAACAGACATCAACACCCATGAGCAAATTTATTTTACATTTAATTTCTTAAAATACATAAAAATGCATGGCTTGTAATAAAGAATAAACAAACATCATCTCATTTCATAAGTGCTGCGGCACTTATAAAATAACACTTGAAATACAAGCATAAGAAGTACAGCAACTGTGATAAAAATATATAAATAAAGCTTGAAATTAATAGAATATATAAAAGTTCACGTCACACCTTACACCTTGTGACATCACACCGGTTGCGGAACACTAATCTAAACTAATAAATTTGATCTAATTCTTATTGTAGACTGAAAATAGTCCATTTACATAGACTCAAATTGATTTTTTTATTTTGCATTTTTAAAACTACATTTCTTAAAAGGATTTTTATCTATAGATTAAAGATAAAAGTTACTTTATATAGTTTAAAAATTCTAGAAATTAATGTAATAAATTTTGTTTGCATTTTGTTTAAGAATTTTTTTCATATTAATTTAGAAATAATTAATAATAGTTTAATTAAAATACTTAACAAATAGATTTTAATTAATTCTCTACTCTTCAATTAAAGAGTCCTTGTAAATCAAGCTTCTTAATAGGTTCTAAAACTATGTAATGGATGTTTTTTCTTATACGTTTAACTTTTTACATGTTTAATAACTATCTTATCTTTGCATTTATATAATATGTCAATATGATTTAATAAAATTTTCTTGATAAAGCTTTTATTGCTTTTTAGATACGCCATTATTTTAAAATATTCTCAGGAAATATCAGATGATGGCTGGAAGTATGATAAATATTATTCAAAACNTAACTATCTTATCTTTGCATTTATATAATATGTCAATATGATTTAATAAAATTTTCTTGATAAAGCTTTTATTGCTTTTTAGATACGCCATTATTTTAAAATATTCTCAGGAAATATCAGATGATGGCTGGAAGTATGATAAATATTATTCAAATGTATGTTGCACTATAAAGTTTGAAACAGTAGATTGTATACTGAGACATAGAGCTTCTTAAATTATATGCTACATTATTTAACAATTAAAAAATTGCATGCAAGCAATGTCAATAAAATTCTGAACTTTTAAAAGAAATTTTTGTTTAATTTTACTTTTTTCTTCATGCATTCAATTGCTCATTATGGATTACTCTTTTATAGATATGATTCATAAATTTTAAAAATGGATCCAACTTTTTCAAATATTTTTTTTATGAAAGTTTTTGAACAATCCCATTCAAATCAGTTTCAATTGCTTCTTTGACAGACAAATGCATGTTCAGATGACAGGTGGATTTATTGACAATCTAGCAGTGAAGCTGAAAGCATCTATTAATGTGTCTGAATAAAATAAAATGCCATTATAATCTGACACACACAAAATTTATTTCTGTATTAATTTATTTTATGAAGTTACATATAATGTCTGATTATAATTAAAAAAGATTTACATATTAAACCAGCATAAATTACTTTTTTGAAGATATTTTGACTACTGTTTGTTTAAAATATATAGTAATGAAAATATATGTAATCATGATGACATAGGATATATTTTATGTAGTTCAAAAATAATATAATTTTGATAACCATATCTAATATACAGAAAATTCAACTAATTTATAAACTTTATTTTATTATCTAATTTTTATATATTTAGTAATCACTAAAAAGTCATTCACATTAATGTTTAAGGTGTCTTTCTTTTCATAAACTGTTGTAACTACATGCTGCTATAACTAGTTAATCTATAACCTTGTGTATTATTTTAATGTATATTTTGGAAACTTTAAAAAGGTTTCCATAATTTTTAGAATAATTATGAAGAATAATATAAACTGCTACTTTGTTTTTATAATTATGAAATCAGAAAAACTTGGCTGCTAACCATTTTGCTCATTGATTTAAAAATAATGCTGAGCCAGTCTATAACCAGAATTATACAGGAGAGATGAATTTTTTTTAAAATTATTATGTAGATTTTTTGGAATAAAAATAAAATTTATGCAAATGCTAATTTGCAAAAAATGAAATTTTATTAATATGAAAAGTTTAATTCTTTAATAAAATTTAATTCTTAATAATATACATTTTTTGTTTTTTTTCTCATGTAAATTAACTGAAGCATTCTAAGTATGCAATATTCAACAATCATTGTTAATTTTTTCTGCGTTTTTAATTTTTTAACTCTCTCTAAAACACATTTACATTAGAGTAGCAAGAAATTTTTAAAATATATTTTTTCTATTGTGGAGCTCCATAACCACACTTTTTTGTATTTATAAGTTTAATATTTTTATAGATTAATCATAATATGAACAGTCATTAGTTATATTTTATATTTAAAGCACTTTCTATTGCAAATTTTACTCTAATATTTAGAGAATATTAAAACATTTCATGCTCATGAAGTACAAATACAATAATATTTTGAATTGTTTAATGTAGCAGAGGGTTAAAATTTATATTCTAAATCCTTTTGCCTTTTATCATAGTTAATTGTTGCTATTCTCCTATTTTTGAAGAAACTTAAGTAATAGTAATAAAACTGTTAAATTTTTTTTTCTTTTGAAAACAGATGTTTTATTTTGCTCACTTCTATTTTTATTAGGAATTTAGCATTGAAAAATGTAAGTACTATATACAAACTGATAAATTCAAAATATAAAAGTGATTATACGAGCAGTTTAATGTAAGAAGTATCTCACATAAGTATATCATATGTATTTTGTCTTATTTACATGCATTTTCAAACATTAAAATTCAATTAAAAGTACAGTACTCTCATTTTATATATATGTTACATTTAAAACATCTTGTACACTGTGAAATACAAATATCCCATATATAATAAGTTGATAGAAAAAATTTGAGAGGTTGGAAAAATCAATTTGTTAAAACATGTAACATTCCTTATGTTACTTATAAGTAGTTTTTTATTGTTGGAATGCATTAATAATTATGTTAAAATCTTAGATGATTTTCCCTGAAATATTTTCATTTTTAATACTTTTATTCTGTTTGTTTGTAAGATTGTTTCATATATCTGAAGATGGTTTTTCAATTTAATAAAATGAATTTATCTGACTTTTTGGTTTTCAATCAATCAAACTTTGTAAAAATTTTTACTTACAATTATTTTTGTTCTCCCCCATTATTGATTTTAATAATAAAATTTTATTAATACAGTAGAACCTTGAAAACTCGGCTCTCGATAACCTGGCACTCCGGATAATTCGGCCACACCCTGGCAGGGCAAAAAAATCCTTAGTTAATTAATTTTCATTATAGACAGCTTTATAAAAGTATAAAAGCTTTCATAAAGTATTTTTCTGAGGTCTGTTTTATCAGGTAAATTACTGTACACAGTGTATTCATTAATTTTCATTTTCATGTAGTAAAGGCTTTATGCCTTCATAAAGGACGTACTTTTCCTTTGTTTAAGGGTATTTGGACAGNTGTAATGAAATAAAATAAAACTTTATTACTTTTGTATAATACAATAAGTGTTTTGCGATTTTATATATGAAAATAAAAAAGTAGCGTATTTTTAAGATTTGTAGCCTGAAGATAATTATCACTAGCCCAAAAAGTAGCGTGTCGCCCAATTTGAAATTTTTGTAGCGAGGGCACTTAAAAAGTAGCCCAATCTGCTACTTGTAGCCCAATCTGGCATCACTGCTACATTGGGTGCATTCATAGTTGAAAACCAGTTTGGCCAAGTCACTTGGAGATTGGATCACCCTGTTCAAGCTTGAAGCTTGAGCACCCTGCAGCTTGCAGAGAATGAGTCAATGTCATTAAACCAGATCATGACCATAAAGTCTGTGGGTATCAGTTTCTTGTGTTGAGGTTGAAAGTCTTCATAAACCATGTGACCAAGACAATGAAAATTAAACTTTTTGCAAATGTCTGGTACATGCAACAGTTTTGAGGAAATGCAGGCTCTTATTCTGCAGATACACAAGGCAGATGATTATTAGTAAGTGATATAGCCTGCATCCTACCAATCACTATCCCAAAACTAAAAACTTTGAGTATATAGATGCTAATACCAAAATACAGAATCATAAGAACTGGTCTCTTCATCTTGATTTAAGGACATTTTTGAGCAATAAAAAAATGAATGCAACAACCTGCCTCTTGTCTGCTATGTTTTTTAGCCCAGAGATCAACCTTTTCTGGTCACAGATGATGATTGCCAATGGATGGCAAACTCCACAACCAGTGTCATCATAAATCACTCAAATAGATTGCCCAATCCTAACCCAGACTACATCTCATAATGCCCCAATATTAATAATAACAAAATAAAATTCTGAATTCAAAATGACACTGACCCTATCAAATTTATGTCTTTTTAGTTCAGATATGTGTTTCACACTCTACATACCCTATTTTTTTGTGCTTCCCAAACATTTTATGTAAACAGAATCTTCAGATTTATTATATATCATCATAGCCACAGCTTTGCTGGCCAGAAAGTGCAGATCTTCCACTTTCCTTTCTGTCGAACTTCAGGTGTCATTTACATTGATAATATTCCCAATTATGGCTTTTTGAGGTAGAAACTTTCAGGAACTGGACCAGTCATGGTCTCATGAGCTCTTAGCTCAGATCTTTTGTATATTTTTGAAAGATGACTTGTGGTATTTTTATTTTGCTAATTTGTTATAGCAATATGACATCCATTCACTAGTGTCATATTGAACATGCTATACAAAATGCTTAGAGACCATTATTGGATTTTCTTGCTGCATGATATTTTTATTTATTTTATCAAATATGTAACAGCACCCTTTTTTGAGTTTTAAACTCAACAAAATTGAATCATTTCTTCATTTAAGAATTTATTTTTATTTGAAATAGGAAAGTTTTTGTGTTTCAATGTTTATCTTAACAATAAACATTAATCTCTTGAAACATACAATATTCATAGCTAAGATTCAGACTTTTCCTCAGCAATAATATACACAGTACTATCCTTGATACAACAAACAAAGTAGCAAAGTGGTCACAAATGTCACCTGACCAGAAGTTTAAGACATGTGCAATTTTGACAGCTCATGTCATTCAGCAGATGAAAGATCAGCTATCTAGGGTTAAATTGAATAAATTTTAGCTATTTATTCAAGTTTTAATGAGTAGATTAGTTTGACAGTGATTTTGAAAATTCATTTAAGTATATGCAAAATATACATAATGAATGATTTTCAAACATGCATAAAATATTTTGAGATTTAAATAATAATTATAATTTATTACACATGTTAAAATTTTAATATGTCCATATACATATTTGAAGAAATCTAACGATTATTTAGTAAAAATAAACTAAACTCTGTAATAATTACCAATTCTTTTTATAGTATATATAGAAATGTTGATTTGATGTTTAAAATTTCTAAATTTTAATATTAAATTTAAATTTATAAATACTTTTTATAAAATAAATATTTTAAAACTTTTAATATTTAACAGGCACTTTCAATCAATAATTCAACAATCATTCTGCCATTTGTTAAATAAACTAACAAATAAAAAAAATCTTATATTGAGAATTACTGAAAGAAACTAAAGACAAGAAGTTGTAAGAACTAAAAGATGTACTTGTTTTAGAGCTGCTCAAAAATTTTATACATAAAATTCTTTTAAATCTTTTTACAAAAGAATTTTTTCTTTCACATCTTTTTTACAAACCTAGATATCAAATATCATCTAAAAAAAATGAAAATAAAGTCTGAAATATCTAACACTTCTTTGTGTCTATAAAACACTTAATTTGAAAGAGATTTTAAATAGAATTTTTGAAACAAATTGCATTTGCATAAAAACAGATAAATAATATTTCTTTTAATTTCTGGAACCATTTAATTATTATTAACAAAATAAAATAAACTATAATAATATTTACTATTTATATAAGTTTTAAATTTATTATAATAATTCTTCAACAGCTTTGTAATGTAAACTGGCAGATGTAAAATTTCAATTTTTAGATAATACATAAAAAATATAGATATATTACATTTCTTTGCTCAGTCAAAAGTAAAAGTATTTGAATTTGTTGTGTAGCATTATCAATAAAAAAAAATATAATAGAATAAAAAAGTTCTTATCCAGCAATATATTTATCTGCATTTTTGCATATTTTGAGGTTTTAATATTGCATTGTTCTATTTCCCTATCTCTATTTTTACTTAAGTCCATTTTTATTCATCTCTGCTATCAACATCACTAGAGCAAGAAGAAATTTATTTGGCATATTCATCTGATTGATTGTTCTCCTTAAATTTTCAAAACATTTTTTTCAGCATACTGAAGTGGAGGTAGAGTAATACTGGCTAGTGATATATAATTCATTAAATGAAATAAATTATAATACACACAGATACACTCAACTAGTAAATTTAGTTTTTTTTTATCTTTTATCTTACAAATTAAGTTAGTAGTTAATTATCAATATAATTGTTAAATATGGAAAAGGTGATAGTTGGTCATCTAGATTTAAACTACTAATCTAGAAAACAACCAGTGTTGATTTAGTAATAGGTAAATATGAATTTAACAGTTTATATCTATCTATCTCTCTTTTTTAATCAATAGCATGATATATTTTTAGTGCATTTTTGTTATTTCATATCAGATTATTCAAATAAGAAATACAACTTGGTACAATGGTAAATACGAAGGTAAATTATCATTTTATTTAGGAAATGAATAGATCTAAACAGAAAATTTAAGCCATCAAGTTCAGCGATATTAAATTAACTCTTATTTTATTATATTCTGAAAATAGAAAATTACAGCACTTACTCTTATTATATAATTATATAATAATAGTTTATATTAGCTAATTTCTCCACAAGTGAAATATGACCTCAGTCTTTGTGAATTTATTTCTTAACTGATACTGATATATCAAAAGGAGAAAAGATATGAAAAATGTTTATTTTATAAACTAGCAGTAAATAAAATAAATTTTATGTAAATTCTTAAATATAAAATTGTAAATTAAAATTAAAAGATATTAAATTAACATGGTATAAAAGAAATTCACACACAACTTGATTACAGTAATTTATATAAATTTTAATTTTGAGAATTTTTTTCTTACTTAAAGTGAATAATTATATAATACTATCTCTTTTGTTGTCACTGTTATTGAGATTAAAACAAATTGTTTTTAATATATAATATACATAAATTTTTATAATTATGATTAATAAGTAACTTTTAACTTTATTTTCAAAGTTCATTAAATAACAGATTCTTATAAAATGACAAATGACTAAAGTTAGCATTATTGTTTATATTTTAATATCATTCAGACACTTAAATTCCTGAAATGATAATTTCTTAACAAAAATTTATAACAAGATAAATTAACTCAAAACAAAATCATGCATTTTTTACATTCTTCAATATGCAAGTTTCCAGTATACTATTAATAGTTATAGATAACTTTTACACAACTATGTACAGAAGGTATTCCCAACTTTTTTCATGGATTGACCTCTTTTAAGAAACATTTTCCCATTGACCCCTTTCAATATTATGTATTATATATATGCGTAATATCCCTCGTACATAATTCTTTAATTTATTTGAAAGCAACAACTTATGTACATTTTTAATACACATTTTATATTTGAAAAGAATTGACCCCCCCCACTCAAATTTTCAACACTTAAAGGATTGATACCAACCCTATTGGAAAGCTCTAATTTATAATAACTTCACTACTCTTTACTGATTAGTAAGATTTATTTAATATAGTAAGAAACTATTCAACTATACCTGATTCTCATTGTATTTTTTCTTAATATTTTTGTGTATGTTTTGTTCAAACTGCTATTTTGATATCTTTTTACTTGAAAATTAAGAAATAATTTTAAAATTATTTCTAGTGCGAGATGGAGATACTGTTAAACATTACCGCATTCGACAGTTAGATGAAGGAGGTTTCTTTATAGCACGAAGAACAACATTTAGAACATTACAAGAATTAGTAGAACACTATAGTAAAAATGCTGATGGACTGTGTGTTAATCTTCGTAAACCTTGCATACAGGTAATCATTTTATAGTTTATGCAAGTATATAGTTCAGAAATTTAATTAATATATTAATTAATTTATTATTATTATCTATATACATTATTGAAAACATTTTAATAATCATAACATTATTTGATGAACATTATTCTACTAGAAACAATACATTAAATTTTGGAAAATTTTGAGAATAAAAAACGTTGCATGCATCATCTATCTTGATATTTCCTAGGCATGTATTTTAGTGCTTCTTAATAAATTGTTAACCATATGAGAATATTTTGATATTAATCTGGTCTGTCATTCCTGGCTAATCAATTAATATTTACCAGATTGAGTAAGATAACCCTAACAGATTGGAGAAAAATCAAGAAATTCAAAATCTGAGGGATATTCAAAAGCTCTACTTTTAAGTACATTCTTTTCAGTATGCATTTCTAACCTATTTAATTAATAATATAAAATTGAAAGTGATTGTCTATATGGATGATTAAATTATTAAGTCAAAACCCTTCAATTTTACAATCCAATCTTAATATATTATCATCAGTATTCTCCAAAGCTAATTTAAAAGTTAACCATATTCCGAAACCGTGTTGTATCTTTATATCTGTTTAAAAACTGCAATGTAGCACAGTAATCAACACATGGCATAACTCATTCATTTATTCCAGCTTTTGTTGATCTGTTTAAAAACTGCAATGTAGCACAGTAATCAACACATGGCATAACTCATTCATTTATTCCAGCTTACGTGTATAGAAACGCGTCTCAACAAAAGCTGGAATAAATGAATGAGTTATGCCATGTGTTGATTACTGTGCTACATTGCAGTTTTTAAACAGATTAAAAGTTAACATTCAAAAAACAGTAGTAATACTTATTCATAATCCATATCTTCCTTCAATTAACTTAATAAATGTGTTTTTATATTAATGTTAACACACAGAGATCTTGGGATATTATTTAAATATCAATTTACTATCAAATATCATGTTGAAAAGATAGGTTTTGCAGAATAATAATATCCCTTGCATTTGCCTTGGGATATTATTATTCTGCAAAACAATATCTTCCAAAATTGTCCTAAGATGAAAATTTGTGAAGAATATACTTTGTTATAGACTATTGATATAGTCAGCAATTGCTCCATCTCTTGTTAATAAAGCTAGCAAAGAAATTCATATGGTCTATTTTCTGTTAAATAAATTTAGTAAAAATGCTGATGGACTGTGTGTTAATCTTCATACAATCTTCGAAGGTTGAAAAACACTTCGAAAAATGAATGTTCCATTTTTTGAAGTGTTCCATCAGAATTTTTTCTATACCTGAGGAAGAGCTATCTGGACAGCTCGAAAACGTTTGTGAAAGGAAGATTTTTTCATACAAAATTACACCGGTAACAGGTTCCGTATTTAGTATTTCATTCCCGGTGTCAGAGTGAAGTTTAATTTACTTAATCATTTTATAGTTTATGCAAGTATATAGTTCAGAAATTTAATTAATATATTAATTNTTGCTTCAGGGCCTCACTCCCTCTCTCTTTGTTCTCCTTATCCAGGGAAAGGTAATCCTCCCCCAAGGGCAAAAAGAGTTAGACAAAGAAAGTTCTAGAAAGATTTAGACAAAGAAACAAAGAAAATCTAAGACTAATTCAATATAAAATATACAGAATATACCATATCATGGCCGACGGCCACAATGTCTTGCTCTCTAAACTAGTTGAAAAGTTAAATATAAACCATTAATTTTTTAAATATAGTTGATGTTATATAAAATTCTTTATAAACAACTTTTTATTAGCATTCCATTTTGATAAAATTTTAGAAATTTGCTATAAGTGTATTTATTAATGAAACAATTTTATATTTTTTCAGATGGTATTTTGGAAAAATTAAAAGGATAGAAGCTGAGAAAAAGCTTCTTTTGCCTGAAAATGAACATGGTGCTTTCTTAATTCGAGATAGTGAAAGCAGACGAAATGATTACTCATTATCTGGTAACTTTTAATTTTTTTTATTTAGCCCTAGTTTACTAAAGTATGATGATACTAAAGAGTAGTCTAATGCACTACACTTTTTATTTAATTACCCCCTACTACATTGCAGTGTTGCCGGATCTGAAGGTTAAAAAGTAGCGTGGTTGTGCTCCAAAAGTAGCGGATTTGAACTGCTTGTAGCCCAAACAATAAAAATGAATTATTTTGCAACTATGCACTTTTACTAATGAAATAAGTTTGTAATATATGTATATACATACACAGGGTGTATCAGAATGACGTTTTAAAAATTTGGGGATTGTAAAGGATGAAATTTTGAACGTTTTGATATAAGGAACCTACAGCCGGAAATGAGATACGTATAAAGTTTCCACTGCACTTTGCACGTTCTATGAGGTCGGTATGCTGAATGAAACAGCAGAATACAGTATTTATGACAAGTTTTATTGACAAAACAGTAGAGTACAATCAAACTGTACATTGCCATTTGAATCGGAAATCAAATTTTACTGTTTTCTGATTCAGCATAGGTCCTGTTTATAGATCATAATTGATGTTTTTTTTACTTTTAAAAATTTTTATTTCTTTTAAAAAGTTCTAAATTTCAATGGAAAAATGAATTTGGAACACAAAGGAATACTTTAAGCTATCTAATATGATTTTAATAGATGATCAAGTTAATCTTCCTAAATTTCTGATTTTAAATTAACATAGAATTATAAATGTAAATTATAAAATCTTGTTGTGGGAGTTTCAGTGATAATCTAGTTTTGATTCATTTTTAATGTTGAAATAATAGTAACAATTTGTATTTCCAAAGTGAAATATTATTCATGCAAATAAACAAAATTATTTGTCTTTTTCTCACACAGATTAGTGCTACACATATATCAGAAGAATTGAAGTTAAAGTTGTTCCTCTTTCGAAATTTAAAAATTACTTAGGACTACTCTCTGAATGTATTTTTCTTAATTTGATTTATACATGATTAAATTCTTCAATAATTTATTAGTTAACAGAATTTTGTTGTATAATGTTGTGGTGTTCGTAATGAGAGGTACACGATCCCGCGAGCGAAATGGTACAAAATAAATCTTAATACAAAGTATTTTTATTCTCTCTGAACAGGTTCTTTACATTGGATCCCAACTTTACAACTTCCAGGCTTTAATATGTATACGCTCATGAAGTACAAATACAATAATATTTTGAATTGTTTAATGTAGCAGAGGGTTAAAATTTATATTCTAAATCCTTTTGCCTTTTATCATAGTTAATTGTTGCTATTCTCCTATTTTTGAAGAAACTTAAGTAATAGTAATAAAACTGTTAAATTTTTTTTTCTTTTGAAAACAGATGTTTTATTTTGCTCACTTCTATTTTTATTAGGAATTTAGCATTGAAAAATGTAAGTACTATATACAAACTGATAAATTCAAAATATAAAAGTGATTATACGAGCAGTTTAATGTAAGAAGTATCTCACATAAGTATATCATATGTATTTTGTCTTATTTACATGCATTTTCAAACATTAAAATTCAATTAAAAGTACAGTACTCTCATTTTATATATATGTTACATTTAAAACATCTTGTACACTGTGAAATACAAATATCCCATATATAATAAGTTGATAGAAAAAATTTGAGAGGTTGGAAAAATCAATTTGTTAAAACATGTAACATTCCTTATGTTACTTATAAGTAGTTTTTTATTGTTGGAATGCATTAATAATTATGTTAAAATCTTAGATGATTTTCCCTGAAATATTTTCATTTTTAATACTTTTATTCTGTTTGTTTGTAAGATTGTTTCATATATCTGAAGATGGTTTTTCAATTTAATAAAATGAATTTATCTGACTTTNTACAGTACAGTATTTTCTGAGGAAACACTTGTACTTATTTTTTTTAACCCCATTCCCGATAACCTGGCATTTTCACAAACTCGGCCACCCTTCGGTCCACATTAGGCAGAGTTTTCGAGGTTCTACTGTATTGAATTTATATTTTAAATAGATTAATAAGGGTAATTTTAAATAACATCCAATTTAGAGAAATAGTTTCTGAACTTCCCATCATTCGACATAGATTTTGGATGCTCAAAATGAGTATCCAAAATTTGATTCCTAAGATGGACCAAGGATTAGGCAAGAAACAAAATAATGAGTTAATAATGGATTATCATTAGTATCATAGTAAGGGCAGGTTGATATTTAAGGATATGTTTATAATGACCTTTACATAAGATAAGAAATTTATTTAATTACAGCTAAATCTTTGCAATGTAACCTTCTCAGTTCAACAATTAAAGTAGGTAGGAAAATGTTTGCCATTTGAATCGGAAATCAAATTTTACTGTTTTCTGATTCAGCATAGGTCCTGTTTATAGATCATAATTGATGTTTTTTTTACTTTTAAAAATTTTTATTTCTTTTAAAAAGTTCTAAATTTCAATGGAAAAATGAATTTGGAACACAAAGGAATACTTTAAGCTATCTAATATGATTTTAATAGATGATCAAGTTAATCTTCCTAAATTTCTGATTTTAAATTAACATAGAATTATAAATGTAAATTATAAAATCTTGTTGTGGGAGTTTCAGTGATAATCTAGTTTTGATTCATTTTTAATGTTGAAATAATAGTAACAATTTGTATTTCCAAAGTGAAATATTATTCATGCAAATAAACAAAATTATTTGTCTTTTTCTCACACAGATTAGTGCTACACATATATCAGAAGAATTGAAGTTAAAGTTGTTCCTCTTTCGAAATTTAAAAATTACTTAGGACTACTCTCTGAATGTATTTTTCTTAATTTGATTTATACATGATTAAATTCTTCAATAATTTATTAGTTAACAGAATTTTGTTGTATAATGTTGTGGTGTTCGTAATGAGAGGTACACGATCCCGCGAGCGAAATGGTACAAAATAAATCTTAATACAAAGTATTTTTATTCTCTCTGAACAGGTTCTTTACATTGGATCCCAACTTTACAACTTCCAGACTTTAATATGTATACAGGCATTCAATGTTTGTCCTCAAAAACAGTTATCTTGCACACACGCGACAATCTGACGAGGACCGTACTCACTTACACTAACTTATACTAACTTAAAACTAAAAATGGAAGAATAGAAGATATAAGGATAGATAAGGAAAGTAGTAGAAATACCCGGGTTTCTTGCGATGAGCCCTTTGGTGGGGAACAACTTCAAACTAAGTCGTCTTCCCTCGATGATCTCTCTCTGCACTTTCTTGTTTTAGATCACCTTTTCCTTGTAGACCTTTCGTCTACAGT